>NW_004444141.1:2145677-2152607 GCF_000243295.1 Trichechus manatus latirostris
CCCCTTTGGGAGCAAGGGAGAATGAAGAGAACAGGATACAAGGAAAAGATTAGGCCCAAGGACTGATGCACCACAACTACCAAGGCCTCCACCGGACTGAGTCCAGTACAGCTAGATGGCGCCCGGCTACCACCACTGACTGCTCTTACCTGGATCACAACAAAGGGTTCTGGACAGAGCTGGAGAAGGATGTAGAACAAAATTCTAACACACACAAAAAAAAGACAGATTTACTGGCCTAAAGGAGACTGGAGAAAGATTATGGCCCCCAGACACCCTTTTAGCTCAGTGGTGAAGTCACTCCTGAGGTTCACCATTCAGCCGGGGATGGACAGCCCCGTAAAACAAAAAGGGACTAATGAAGCACAGCAGTCCAGGGACAAGGACTAGAAGGCAGAAGGAGACACAAAAGCTGGTTATAGGGAACCCAAGATTGAGTAAGGACAGTGTTGACATGTAGTGGGGTTGTTAACCATTGTCGTAGGGCAATATGTGTATTAACTGTTTAATGAGAAACTATTTTGTTCGGTAAACCTTAATCTAAAGTGAGAATAGCGGTACAACTGGAAGAACGTAATCGACGTCACTGAATTGTACATGTAGAAATTTTTGAAATGGTGTGTCTTTGGCTACGTATATTTTCACGAAAAAAAAAAAAAAGGCCCTCCAAGGCCAAGAAGGGAGTGTGTTGATCTGTCGTGGGGTTGTTAACCAATGTCATAAAACAATATGTGTACTGACTCTTTAATGAGAAAATATTTGTTCTGTAAACCTTCACCCAAAGTACAATAAAAAAAAATTTAAAAAACAGTGACCAATAGAATGGATAAGAAAACATGATCCAACTAACTATATGCTGTCTACAAGAAACCTACTTTAGATCCAAAGACACAATAGGTTGAAAGTGAAAGGACAGAAAAAATATTTCATGCAAATAATAACCAAAGGGAGTAGGGGTGGCTATATTAACATCAGAAAAAACAGACTTTAAGTCAAAATCTGTTACAGGAGAAAAAAAGGATATTATATAGGATGAAGGGTCAATTCATCAAAACAACATAACAATTATAAATACATATGTACGTAACTTCTACTGTCTTGGAAGAAGTACAGCCAGAATGCTCCTTAAAAGCGAGGATGGTGAGACTTCGTCTCACGTACTTTGGACATGTTATTGGGGGGACCAGTCCCTGGAGAAGGACATCATGCTTGGTAAAATACACGGCCATCGAAAAAGAAGACTCTCAATGAGAGTGGCTGCAACAATGGATTCAGACATAGCAATGATTGTGAGGATGGTGCAGGGCTGGGCAGTGTTTCTTTCTGTTGTACATAGGGTCGCTGTGAGTTTGAACTAGCTCAACGGCATCTAACAACAACATGTACATAACAAGAGAGCCAAAAAATATATATAAAGCAAACACTGGCAGAATCATCTTGAAACAGAAGAACATAGGATGACTCAAACTTTCTGATTTCAAACATACTATAAAGCTACAGTAATCAAAACAGTCTGGTACTGGTTTAAAGGTAGACATAAAGACCAGTGAAACAAAATTAAGGGTCCAGAAATAAATCCATATGTCTATGGCCAATTTCTTTTCAACAAGGTGCCAAGTGCATTCAATGGGGAAAAATAGTCTCTTCAACAAATACTGCTGGGACAACTGGACTACCACCTGAGAAAGAATGAAGTTGGACTAATGCCTCATGACATATATGAAAATTAGTTCAAAATGGACCAATAAGCTAAATATAAGAACTAAACCATAAAACTCTTAGAACAAAACATAGAGGTAAAACTTCGGGAACTTGTTTTTGTCAAAGGATTCTTAGATATGACACCAAAAGCGTGAGCAACAAAAGACAAAACAGGTATATCAGACTTCATAAAAACAAAAAACTTTTGTGCATCAAAGGGCTTCATCAACAGAGTGAAGAGGCAACCTACAGAATGAGAGAAATAACTGGTAACCATATACCATATTTTTATACAAATAACACGCGCTTTCTACAGTTATTTGCCAACCACTCCCTCTCCCGGCGAGATATTTTCATAAGTGTGCTACGCTAATTTTTTTACAGAAACATGTAAAAAAAACTGGCATAGCAGTGCATGTTATTTGTGTAAAAATAGGTAGAAGTGCCCCATATGGTTTCTAAGGCTGTAATCTTTACAGAAGCAGATCGCCACATCTTTCTCCCAGGAAGCAGCTTGTGGGTTTGAACCACTGATCTTTCAGTTAGCAACAGATCTGTTAACCACTGTGCCACCAGGGTCCTTCAGCTATGACCCAGCAATCCCACCCCTAGCTACGTATCAGAAAGACTTGAAAGCAGGGACTCAAACAGATACTTGTACACCAATGTTCACTGCAACATTATTCACAATAGCCAAAAGATGGAAACAATCCAATTGTCCATCAACAATGACCAGATAAACAAAATGTGGTATGTACACACAATGGAATATTATTCAGCCACGAGGAGAAATGAAGTTGTATTAGGTGCTACAACATGAATGAACCTGGATGAATACTTCTTAACATGAATTGCACATAAACACACACACACAGAGAGAGAGAATGCATGTATTATGGAGCCCTGGTGGCACAGCGGTTAAGAGCTCAGCTGCTGACCAAAAGGTCGGCAGTTCGAATCCACCAGTCCCTCCTTGGAAACTCTATGGGTCAGTTCTACTCTGCCCTATAGGGTCTCTATGAGTCAGAATCGACTCAATGGCAAAGGGTTTTTTTTTTTTTTTTGCCAGCCTCTTGCTAATGAGATATCATTGAAAGTATTACCTTTAAAACCTAGAAAAAGAAAGCATGTCCTTCATCATCAATATTATTATATTATTTCATAGATACCAGTCACTGCAGTTAAACATACACACACAAAAACTGTTGCCGTTGAGTCAATTCCTACCCATAGTAACCCTACAGGACAGAGTAGAACTGCCCCATAGGGTTTCCAAGGAGTGGCTGGTAGATTGAAACTGAAAACCTTTTGGTTAGCAGCCAAGCTCTTAATCACGGCACCACCAGGGATACAGGCAACAGAAAAAATAGAAATATAAAATTTATGGCGGCAATATTATTTTTACATGTGATATAATTATTTATCTGGAAAACACAAGAGAATATATTAAAATATATATCTATCATAAATACTAAGAGTATTTAGTATTTAGTGGCTGAGTAAAAAATCAATAGTCTTCCTGAATATAAAAACAACAACCAATCAGATGGAGGAAAACTGCCTAAGAATAAACCTGATGTGAAAAAGTAAAATGCTACCAAGAGGGCATAAACAAAGACTTGAAAATATGAAAATATAGTCAAAATCTTGAACAGGCAGACTCAATATTATAATAAGACATTAATTTTCCGTAAGTCATATGTATATATAAATTTATTTCCAACAAAATTACCAAAATATTTTTTAACTCTATAAACTGATTCTTAGTCATGAGAAAATTTCTAAAATAGAAGAGTAATGAGGAAGGATAGAACCTACTAGATATTTAGAAGCTACATTAATTAATTCATGAATGAGTGGATTCATGAATACCAGATTTATAATTCAAGAATATTAGACAGATCAATGGAAAAAGTACTAAAAAGGCCAAAAATAATAAGTAGATCAACAATAATAGCTAATATTTCTTGGAACTTACTATATGCCAGATGACATTTTAAGCCCTGTACAGTTGTTACTGGGCATCATGTTATCAACAACCCTATGAAGTTATTACTGTTTAGATGTTGTTAGCTGCCATCAAGTTGGCCCCTGACTCATGGCGACCCCACACACAACACAATGAAATGCTGCTCAGTACTGCACCAACCGTATGATTTGTTGTGGATTATGCTTTTGTGATCAACCCGTATGGTTTTCAGTGGCTGATTTTCGGAAGTGGGGCACCAGGTCTTTCTTGCTAGTCCATTTTAGTCTGGAAGCTCCACTGAAACCTCTTCAGCATCACAGCAACATACATGCCTCCAGTGACAGACAGATGGTGGTTGGGCATGAGGTGCACCGTTACTATTTTTAATCTTCATTTATTGGATGAGGAAATTAAGGCAAAGAAATTAAATAATCTGCTTAATTTCATACCATTAGTAATTAGAGGAGCTAAAGTTCAAATTCACACAGACTACAGAGCCCGCACCCTCAAATATCACGCACGTTTTACTGCCCAAACACGTGGGAATTTCATATATGATAAAAGTATATTTCAAATCATTAGAGAAAAGATAGATTATTCAATATATCATATCTGGTCAAATATAAAGTTGGATTCCCTGCCTCAAAACTAGTAGGAAAATTAATACTGAGTGGGTAAAATATTTAAATAAACAAAAATAAAAATGAATAAGTATATTTATTGCAGCATTATTTGTAATAACAAAACCAAAATATCCTTTAATTAAGGACTGGATATGTAAATTAGAGTAAATCCATACTATGGAATAATATGTTGTCCATAGTATGGATTTACTCTAATTAAAAAAAAATGGGGCAGTACTGTATTTACAGCTATGGGATCTTATGCCAAATATATTTTGAGTATAAAAGGGAGGAAGGAACAAAACAAACATAAATCATTTGTTTTAAGCATAAGTATGAGTGGTCACCCCTCGTGTCAGGTCGCCCATGATGGACAGGTTTCTGCAGAACTTCCAGACTAAGACAGACTAGGAAGAAGCGCTTGGCAGTCTACTTCTGAAAAAACTGGCCAGTGAAAACCTTATGAATAACAGCAGAACATTCCCTGGTATAGTGCCAGAAGGTTATGCTCTCAGGTTGGAAGGCACTGAAAATATGACGGGAGAAGAGCTGCCTCCTCAGAGTAGAGTCAGCCATAATGACGTGAATGGAGTCAAGCTTTCGTAACCTTCATTTGCTGATGTGGTGCAACTGAAGATGAGAAGAAACAGCTGCAAGCATCCATTAATAATGAGAACATGGAATGTACAAAGTATGAATCTAGAAAATTGAGAGTTGTCAAAAATGAAATGGAACACATAAACATCGATATCCTAGGCATTAGTGACCTGAAAAGGACTGGTACTGGCCACTTTAAATTGGACAATCATATAGTCTACTATGCCTGGAATGACAAATTGAATAGAAATGGCATCTCATTCGTGGTCAAAAAGAATATTTCAAGAGCTATCCTGAAGTACAATGCTGTCAGTGATAAGATAATATCCATATGCCTACAAGGAAAACCAGTTAATATGACTATTATTCAAATTTTCACTCCAACCACTAATGCCAAAGATGAAGAAATTGAAGATTTTTACTAACTTCTGCAGTCTGAAATTGATCAAATGTGCAATTAAGTTGCATTGATAATTACTGGTGATTGGAAAGCAAAAGTTGGAACAAAGAAGGATCCGTAGTTGGAAAATATGGCCTTGGTGAAAGAAATGACGCCAGAGATCACATGATAGAATTTTGCAAGACCAATGACTTCTTCATTGCAGATACTTTTTTTTTTAACAACACAAACGGTGACTATACATGTGGACCTCACTGGATGGAAAACACACGAACCAAATCAACTACATCTTTGGAAAGAGACAATGGAAAATTCAATATCATTAGACAGTACAAGGCTGGGGCTAACTGCGGAACAGACCATCCATTGCTCTCGTGCAAGTTCAAGTTGAAGCTGAAGAAAAACAGAGCAAGTCCATGACAGCCAAAATACGACCTTGAGTATATCCCACATGAATTTAGAGACGATCTCAAGAATAGATTTGACCCGTTAAACAATAATGACCAAAAACCCAACAAGTAGTGGAATGACATCAAGAACATCATACATGAAGAAAGCAAAAGGTCACTAAAAACATAAGAAAGGAAAAAAAAAATGGATGTTAGAAAACACTCTGAAACTTGCTCTTGAATGTAGAGTAGCTAAAGTGAAAGGAAGAAATGATGAAGTAAAAGAGCTGAACAGAAGACTTCATAGGGCAGCTTGAGAGGACAAAGTAAAGTCTTATAATGACATGTGCAAAGACCTGGAGACAGAAAGTCAAAGGGAAGAACACGCTTGACATTTCTCAAGCTGAAAGAACTGAAGGAAAAATTCAAGCCTCAAGTTGCAATACTGAAGGATTCTACAGGGAAAATACTGAATGACGAAGGAAGTATCAAATGAAGATGGAAGGAATACACAGAGTCACTGTACCAGAAAGAATTGCTCAACATTCCACCATTTTGGGGGTAGCATATGATCAAGAACTGATGGTGTAAAAAAGAGTTGGATTCCTTTACACCAAAAAAGAGAACTTTGAAGAGGAAATCACCAAATCAATACCATTTACTATAGCCCCCAAGAAGATAAAATACTTAAGAATAAATCTAACCAGAGACATAAAAGACCTATATAATGAAAACTACAAGACACTACTGCAAGAAACCAAAAGAGACCTGCATAAGTAGAAAAACATACCTTGCTCATGGATAGGAAGACTCAACAGTGTGAAAATGTCAATTCAACCCAAAGCGATCTACAGATACAAAGCAATCCCAATTCAAATTCCACCGGCATTTTTTGATGAGATGGAGAAACAACACCAACTTCATACGGAAAAGGAAGAGGTCTTGAATAAGTAAAGCATTACTCAAGAAAAAGAACAAAGTGGGAGGCATCACACTACCTGATTTTAGAACCTATTATACCGCCAAGGTAGTCAAAACAGCCTGATACTGGTACAACAACAGATACATAGACCAGTGGAGCAGAATTGAGAAGCCAGACATAAACTCATCCACCTTTGAGCAGCTGATATTTGACAAAGGCCCAAAGTCCATTAAATGGGGAAAAGACAGTCTCTTTAACAAATGGTGCTGGCATAACTGGATATCCATCTGCAAAAAACTGAAACAAGACCCATACCTCACACCATGCAC
>NW_004444141.1:2152707-2186281 GCF_000243295.1 Trichechus manatus latirostris
TTAATCCAAAAAACACAAAATAATAAATGTTGGAGAGGTTGTGGAGAGACTGGAACACTTACACACTGTTGGTGGGAATGTAAAATGGTACAACCAGTTTGGAAATTGATTTGGCACTTCCTTAAAAATCTAGAAACAGAAGTACCATAGGCTCCAGCTATCCCTCTCCTAGAGAAATAAGAGCCGTCACACGAATAGATATATGCACACCCATGTTCCTTGCAGCACTGTTCACAATAGCAAAAAGACAGAAACAACCTAAGTGCCCATCAACGGATGAATGGATAAACAAATTATGGTATATCCACACAATGGAATACTACGCAACAATAAAGAACAATGATGAAGCCGTGAATCATCTTATAACATGGAGGAATCTGGAGGGCATTATGCTGAGTGAATTTAGTCAGTCACAGAAGGACAAATATTGTATAAGACCACTATTATAAGAACTCAAGAAAAGGTTTAAACAGAGAAGAAAACTTTCTTTGATGGTTACAAGGGTGGGGAGGGAGGGTGAGGGTTACTTATTAACTAGATAGTAGATAAGAATTATCTTAGGTGAAGGGAAGGACAGCATACACTACAAGAGAAGTCAGCACAGCTGGACTAAACCGAAGCTAAGAAGTTTCCTGCATACAATCAAACACTTTGAGGGACAGAGTAGCAGCGGTAGGGGTCTGGGGACCATGCTTTCAAGGGACATCTAGGTCAATTGGCATAACAAAGCTTATTAAGAAAATATTCTGCATCCTACTTTGGTGAGTGGCGTCTAGGGTCTTAAAAGCTTGCAAATGGCCATCTAATATACATCAATTGGTCCCAACAACCTGGAGTAAAGGAGAATGAAAACATCAAAGACACAAGGAAAGTAGTAGCCCAAGAGACAGAAAGGGCCACAGAAACCAGAGACTTGATCAGCCTGAGACCAGAAGAACTAGATGGTGCCCAGCTACCACCAATGACTGCCCTAACAGAGAACACAACAGAGAGTCCCGGATGGAGCAGGAGAAATCTGGGGTGCATAACTCAAATTCTAGTAAAAAGACCAGACTTAATTGTCTGAGACTGGAGGAACCCCAGAAAGCATGGCCCCTGGATTCTCTATCAGCCTAGAACTAGAACAATTTCCGATGCCAACTCTTCAGACAGGGATTGGACTGGACAGTGGGACATAAAGTGATACTCGTGAGGAGTGTGCCTCTTAGCTCAAGTAGATACAAGAGACTAAATGGGCAGCTTCTGTCCAGAGGTGAGATGGGAAGGCAGGGCAGATTAGGAGCTGGTTGAATGGACATGTGGAATCAAGGATGGAAAGAAGGAGTGTGCTGCCACACTATGGGGAGAGCAATTAGGGTCACATAACAATGTATGTATAAATTTTTGTATGGAAAAAAAAAAGAACAGGTGGTGTTAAAGGAAGAAATCCAAGCTGCACTGAAGGGAATGGAGACAAACAGGGCTCCAGGAAGTGATGGAATACCAATTGAGATGTCTCAACAAATGGATGCAGTGCTGGAGGTGCTCACTCGTGTATGCCAAGAAATTTGGAAGATAGCTACCTGGCTAACCAACTAGAAGAGATCCATTTTTGTGCCCATTCCAAAGAAAGGTGATTCAACAGAATGCAGAAATTATCAAACAATATCATTAATATCACACGCAAGTAAAATTTTACTGAAGAGCATTCAAAAACAGTTGCATTAGTACATGGACAGGGAACTGCTAGAAATTCAAGCCCTATTCAGAAGAGGACATGGAACAAGGAATACCATTGCTGATGTCAGATGGATCCTGGCTGAAAGCAGAGAATACAAGAAAGATGTTTACCTGTGTTTTATTGACTATGCAGAGGCCTTAAACTGTGTGGATCATAACAAATTATGGATGACACTGTGAAGAATGGGAATTCCAGAGCACCCAATTGTGCTCATGAAGAACCTGTACTTAGACCAAGAGGCAGTCGTTTGAACAGAACAAGGGGATACTGCGTGGTTTAAAGTCAGGAAAGATGTGTGTCAAGGTTGTATCCTTTCACCGTACTTATTCAGTCTGTATGCTGGGCAAATAATCTGAGAAGCTGGACTATATGAAGAACACGGCATCAGGATTGGAGGAAGACACATTAGCAACCTGCAATATGCCGATAACACAACCTTGCTTCCTGAAAGTGAAGAGGGCTTGAAGGACCTCCTGATGAAGATCAAAGACTACAGCCTTCAGTGTGGATTACACTTCAACATAAGGAAAACAAAAATCCTCACAACTGGACCAATAAGCAACGTCATGATAAACGGAGAAAATGTTGAAGTTGTCAAGGATTTCATTTTACTTGGATCCATAATCGATGCCCATGGAAGCAGCAGTCAAGAAATCAAACAGTGTATTGCATTGGGCAAATCTGCTGCAAAAGACCTCTTGAAAGTGTTGAAAAGGAAGGACGTCACTTTGAGGTCTAAGGTGCCCCTGGCCCAAGCCAGGATACTTTTAATTGCCTCATATGCATGTGAAAGCTGGACAATGAATAAGGAAGCTGGAAGAATTGCCTTTGAATTATAGTGTTCTCGAAGAATACGGAATACACCATGGACTGCTAGAAGAATGAACAAATCTGTTTTGGAAGAAGTGCAGCCAGAATGCTCATTAGAAGCAAGGATGGCGAGACTTTGTCTCATGTACTTTGGACATGTTATCAGGAGGGACCAGTCCCTGGAGAAGAACATCATGCTTCATAAAATGGAATGTCAGGGAAAAAGAGGAAGACCCTCAACAAGATGATTGACACAGTGGCTGCAACAATAGGCTCAAGCATAACAACAATTGTGCAGATGGTACAGGATCAGGCAGTGTTTCATTCTGTTGTACACAGGGTCCCTATGAGTCAGAACCGACTTGATGGCACCTGACAACCACAACATAAAGGGTCACATGGAGGCAGTGGTGGTTTAGTGATAGAATTCTCACCTTCCATGGAGACACTCGGGTTCGATTCCTGGCCAATGCACCACATGTGCAGCCATCACTCATCTGTCGGTAGAGGCTTGCTTGTCGCTGTGATGCTGAACTCGTTTCAGTGGAGCTTCCAGGCTAAGACAGACCAGGGAGAAAGGCCTGGTGATTGACTTCAAAAAATCAGTGAATGAAAACCCTATGGACCAGCATGTTTCATCCCCAAGTGATCATGAAGATGGTGCAGGCTGGGCAGCATTGCGTTCAGTGTGTGCGCCGCCATGAGTCAGAGCTGACTGGACAGCGGTGGACAACAGCAGCAACCTGAGGGGCCTGGGGGCATGTGCATAGACTCTCTCTGTAGTATACACAAGAACCAGGCGATAGCAGTGGCCTCTGGGGAAGACAGCGTTGTGACTAAGGTCCCAGGGTGAGAAGGAGGATTGATTTCAATGTATATCCTCTTGCATCTTTTGAATTCTTTTATACTGTACATGTTACGTATTCATAAAGAAGACGTTAATCCACTTTAAAACCAAGCGAATGCAGACATTTAACTCAGCCCCTGTGTGGTGCTGTATTTGGCAAGTTAAGAAAGCAAATTTTGTGACAGAACAAAGGCGGATGGTGGAGTTTAAGAGAAAAGGAAAGTGGCAGAGGAGGAAGTGGCCAGTGAGCAGATCTTTAGGGTTTGCTCGTCTTCTGGCCACGCTGTCTTTTAACAATCTATGAAAATCAAAGTATTTAGATAGAAACATACTATAATAATAACAACACTCATTGCCGTTACAATCGATTCTGGCTCATGGGGACCCCATGTGTGAACAGCTCCATAGGGTTTTCAAGGAAAACTTTTCAGAAGCAGATAACCAGACCTGTCTACCAAGGTGCAGCTGGTTGGGTTTGAACCTCCAACCTTTCGGCTAGTAGTCGACCGCTTAACCATTCGTGCCACCCGGAAACCTAAAATAATAATAGCTAACACTTACTCGAGGATAGCAATGATTCAGTGTAGAATTCTTGCCTTCCCATGCTGGAGACCCAGGTTCGATTCCCAGCCAATACACCTCATGCCCAGCCACCACCCATCTGTTGTGGAGGCTTGTATGTTGCTATGATGCTGAACAAGTTTCAACAGAGCTTCCAGACTAAGACGGACTAGGAAGAAGGGCTGGGAAATCTACTTAGAAAATCAGTCAGTGAAAACCCTGTGGATCTCAAAGTTTTGATCCACATCCAATCATGGGGATGGAGGACCAGGGAGCATTCATATTCCGTTGACATGGCGTCGCCAATGAGTCAAGGGCCAACTCGACTGCAGGTAACAAGAGGATTTAACTGGTGCTTACAGTTTACCAGACATTATTTTAAGTGCTTCACATATATTTATTCATTTAAACCTCGCAGCAACCCTGTATGTAGTATGTGCTATTAACGTCCGCATTTTCCAGTGGGGAAATGGAGTTCCCCTTTGGTTCAGGCATCACAACATCTCCATCAAGTGAAGAGTTACAGAGGAGATCAGGACAGCTACAAACCCATCTGGACACGTCCTACAAGCCAGGCCACTGGGCAAAGTTTTCCGGACAGCATCCCTTCCCACTCCTGGAATGGTTCCCGAAGCTCAAGGTCCTGCACAGGTCACCAGATGATGAGGGTGGCTGCTGGGGTGGCCCGGCCCTAAGCAATGATCACCATTCAGGGACAATGCTGCTGCCGGTGTGATTTCCTGCTTTGAGCGCTCTGCATTCCTGGGTATTCATAGTGAGGGCTGACAGGAGATGTATCCAGGACCACACACCATCAGGTCGTGGGCATGGAAGGTGAAGAGGGCAGTCGGGCCTCTGCTTATAGTTAATTCTTTCAGTGGTGACAGCTGTCACACAGGGAGAGCAGGGCACACTGAGAAAATCCCCTCTGCACATCCCTGTCCTAAGTGCCGGAAATTCCATGAGGAAGCACTTCTGTCTGCTACATGCCAACAACTCCACTTTTTAAATGAAAATTTACATATACACATAAATATATATCTGAATAAACCAGAAAGAACGAAATCCATTGCCACTGAGTCAATTCTGACTCCTGACGACTCCCTGTCTATCAGAATAGACCTGAGCTCCATAGTGTTCTCTTGGTATAATGTTTAGGGAAGCAGATAGCGGGACTTTCTTTTGTGGTGCTGCTGGGTGGGTTCGAACCACCAACCTTTAAGTTAGCAGTTGAGCATAAACCATTTGTGCCACTGAGAGACCTTATGTATTTGAATGGGTAACACTAAAGAAATGAACTTGTTGCCATTGAGTCTACTCCAAGTCATGAGGACTCCACCTGTGTCAGAGTAGAGCGGGTTAACCTTCTGCCCCACCCAGGAACTCCACTGAATAAACAGAGTGAATTATTTTAGAAGAGCAGTAGCATAGAAGCCACTTAGATATTTGCTGTAAACCTCACTACACCTCTTAATAACTCTGTGTCCCCAGGCGAGGCTGCTTAATTTCTCCGAGTTCAAGTTTCCTCATCTGTAAAAAGTGCAGCAACTAATTCTCGTGTCACAGAGGTGTGAGAATCACACACACACGCACACAGGAGTTGACGCAAAATCCAGCTGAACGCCCCGCTAACACTGGTCTCCTCCTACACTTCGGGCCAGTTCACCCCCACCTTCTCGGCAGGCAATGTGAGAGCTCTCCACTGAAAGCAGACTTGACCATGTCGCCTGGAACTGGCCTTTTGTGCAGGGAACACCCACACTCTTTTGTTGGCTCACTCTCTGACCTTTGACCCAGTCTCCTCACAACAGTCCACTGCCTGGTGAGCCAATCTCGCAGTGAAAAGGAACATTTCCTACCTTTGAAAAGAAACGGGCACAGAACCAGCAGACTTGTGGTGCCTCCCGCTTCCCATCAGTAAATTTCTCAAAAGCACTTTCCAGTAATTCATCTCCTAGGGCTCATAGCGCGATTTATAACATGAAGTGTCTCAGTCACCTTGAGCATTTTGGATCAAATGGTGTCTAAGAACGCGCAGTCCTTGAATCTGAATTGGAGACGGTACCATCTGTCTTCCTTCTATGCACACGTATGCTACAGTCTCAGAGGGCCACGGGGCTCCATCGGTCAGTAAACAAGGAGTGAACAAGTAGCGTTGCTGAGTAGAACTCAGTGTCAGATCAGCAGGGCCAAACGAATCCCACGAGTGGCTCTTCCTGAGAGGGCTTTAAAAACAGTTCTCAGTTTCATGTTTGCTTGAAATACCACTGCTGTGGAGTTAAATCTGGAGTCCAGGTGGTACAGACGGTTAACGTGCTCAGCTACCAGCCAACATGTTGGAAGTTCGAGTCCATCCAGAAGCACCGCTTAAGAAAGGCCTGGCTCTCTACTCCAAAATATCAGCAGTGAAAAGCCTATGGAGCACAGTTCTACTCCGACACACATTCGGTCACTGTAAGTTGGAATCAATAGCAACTGATTGGAGGGCAGTGGTGGTTCAGTGGTATAATTCTTGCTTCCCATGCAGGAGACCCAGGTTTGATTCCTGGCCAATGCACCTCATGTGCATACCACCCATCTGACAGTGGAGGCTTGCATGTTGCTATAATGCCAAACAGGTTTCAGTGGAGCTTCCAGACTAAGATGGACTAGGAAGAAAGGCCTGGCAATCTACTTCTGAAAATCAGCCAATGAAAACCCTGTGTCACACAATGGTCCAATCTGCGTTGGCAGTTGACTCCCAGGCAGCTAATAACAACAAAATTAAATCTTCCAAGTGCAAGTATGAGTGAGTACCATTTTCTCTCCGCAAAACTGGTTTCAATATCACTTACCCTACTGGGGGGTCATTGTCATGAAACGTGATTTCTAAACCGTTCAGTTCTAACAGCTGAGTCCCCCTCTCCCCCTACTCATAACTAGCACTGCAGGCTCTCATTACCATCCAGAGCCACAGGCCATTTTCAGAGCTTCCACTATGCTTCCACTGGATGTCAGACGCATTAAAACAGGCAGAGCCAGGGTTCCAGCCACCCTCTTTATCTGCCTTCACATTCCTTCCTCTGCCTATTCATGCCTCTGCGGAGGTTGACACCAGCTTCCTGAAATCTCGCTGGGGGAAACAATTCTCCCTGGAGCACAGCTTCTGAGCCTAGTTGTTTTGGGCAGCTAGTTTCCCCTCCCTTCCCCCATCAGTTCATATAGCTTCCTGTGCTCAGCCAGCTACCCCTCCTCAGAGGCGATGAGTCTCCTCCAAGCCCTGGGATTCCTGCGAGCTTGAACCTTTCCTGCTGTCAGGATACAGGATTTCCGTAGTCAGGGATGTATACATGGTTGAGGCACCACGGGGCTCCATCCTGACCTTGCTCTGTGCAGTATATCACATTTACAGCCCAGGGCATTGAGGCCTGTTCCCACTTTGATATATCATTTCCTTCATCCTCCAAGCAGAGCAAAGTGGAAAATCATCCAGGTACTCTGGCCCCTGCTCTGGTCCCACTCAGATCTGGGAGAGGTCTTTCTGCCTTTTGATTTCCCCAGGTGGCGCCAACAGCTAAGTGCTGGGCTATTAGCCAGAACGTTGGAGGTTTGAGTTCACCCAGAGGCGCCTTGGAAGACAGGCCTGGCGGTCTGCTTCCAAAAGGTCACAGCCGTGAAAACTGTGTGGAACACAGCTCTACTCTAGCACATACGGGGTCACCTTGAGTCAGGATCAACCTGGTGGCAATTTTTTTTTTTATTTCTGCCTTCATCCTTAGTCTGAAGGATTTAACTTAAAGTATAAATTAATGGCTAGAAAAACAAAATGTTTCGTGAAATGTAATTTTCGGGCTAGAATCTCTTCTAAGTACCCTAAATAATGAAAACATTGACTAATTCAAAAACAAAAGGATTGGTAGAAATATTGGAATTAGAATAACATCTCTGGTTTTTTGTTTTTTGTTTTAGATTTCTGATGAAGGGGTATGAGTAGACACATTTAACAATTGGAAATATGCATCGCATATATGAGAGAACTGGATAATAACTAGAAAATGACCATAGAGATAAACCCATTTTAAATCTGGGAAGATAACATTCGCCAGTGAAGACAAATGTCTCACATGGTCATACAGCAGAAAGTCCAACCCCTTTAATTCTTGCCTTCCTACTCCGTTTTCTTTTCTCCGCACTGTATACCCTGATGTAGCCCAGAATTCTCATGTTTACTAGAATCCTTGCAGCTGGAGCAGGGACTCAGATGTGCCTGCTTGAGGCCGCCTTCATTCCTGCTTCAAGCAAGCATGCTGCCACCAAGAGCACAGCTAGCTGAATTTGAGACTGTTGGCCAGGCCCCGGCTTCCTGGCTGCCGCATATTGCCGGTGGCCCTAATCAAGGCCAGAACTGGAGACTGGGTTTTCATGCCCATCCCTGCTCACAACATGGCAGCCTGTCAAGCTTGACTCCCTTTTGCTCAGTTCAGTGCTCATCAAGGTGTGCCCAGACTAGATGAGCCTGAGTTCAAATGTCAGCGCTCGCCACTCATTTTTTCAAGCACTTGCTTGGGCCGCTGGACTGCCCCCAGAAGCCATCTCTCCAGCACCCCGACTCTGGGAGCTACAGAAGCGCCAGTCCCCCTTCTACAGCCCCCTCACAGTGACTCCAACCCCACCCCCCAGTAGCTCCTTGCTTTCTATCCTCCTGAGAAATTTATTTAGAGGGTCTCACTGCTCTTTCCTATTCCTGGGCCTTAGCTAAGGACGTCTGTCTCTACCCAGATGTGTTTCCTTAACTTTGAATGTAAGAAAAGAGGGGTCAGTAATCTCCCCTTGGGCTGCTGGACAACTGCTATGTGAATAATTCATGTCTTCACAGTAAACTTAAAACGCTGCTTATTTAGTTTCAACTGATCCCAACTCGGTCAACAGCGACTGTGTCCTAGTCTGTGAGCACTGTGCCCAGTGCCTACAGCCCCTGGGACAGAACGAGTGTCCAGTGAATACTGGCTGGATGGTTGGTGCCAGGGGCCAGCTTCTCCTTCCAGTGGTGGAAGGCTCTTCCAACTCTCTGCTGGAGTCTCCTTGTCTCAGATGCCACCACTCATTGCTCACTCCCACCACAGGCAGCACCCTTGAGGGCTGCTCTCCTGAAGGTCCTGCATCTGAGTCACTCTTTGCAGGTGAGCTGTACTCTGTCCTAGGCAGACTGATGCCTACAGGTGTCTCCTAAGAGTTCCATGAATATGAGCCCTCGGCTCCCATGAAGATAATTGTGGCTTTTCCAGTCACAGCTCCCTTGTGCCCCATTGTAATGTTGGATGTGCTACCTGGAGTGGACCATGTTGCATAACCAGATTAAGGCAGCTGTAAACCAAACCATGCTGAAACCACTTTGCTTCCCCGCCCACCACACTTCAACACTCCTCTCTCCATGCCGTTTGGGGCCCCTCCACCCTAGTTTCCACCTCCTCTAGGCTGGTATGAAAATTTATCTTACTTGGCTTGGGGTGAGATTTTTTCAAAAGACCTTCAACAAAAAAGGAATGGAAAATTCCACCCACTAAACTCATAACTCAGACTTCCATATAAAAATTGACTTACAATTGCGTATGGTCCCTCCCAGCTTGTGGAGGCCCCAGGCCAACAGATCAGGTGTCCTGGGATTAAACTGAGGAAGATTCTGTGTCATTTGCTGGTGTGGAGATAGAGTCCAAACTGAGGACTGTACTTCATAATATCAAATATCTGGTCACTTAAGGCTGGTACATAGTCTAAGAAGGACTTCTGGAAAGCGTTGTCCTTTTTTTTCTCACAAGTACATGAGTAACACTAACTGTAGCATCTTTTTAAAGAAAAGTCACAGTTCCTGATCTCAAGAATTTAACAGGTAAAACAGACTAAAGTAGAACATTTTTAAAATAAGGTCTGGTGTTCATTTATGACATTAGGAATAGAAAAAAGAAAATTTAAAAAAATAGCAGTCATCCAGTAATAGAAAAAGATAGCTTCTGCGTTGCTGAGCATCACCGAATTTTGAAAAAGTCATCCTACTCGCCCACTGGCTGCTACGCTCCCAACAATGGTCACATTTACTTCTACTGGAGAGTGAAGGCTTCCTAACAAAGGGCACAGGGCTGAATGATACAGCTTTGTCTCCACCTGCAGGAATGAAGAAATAAATTCTTGTCTGATATTTGAAAATTTGTAAATCATCTAGCGTCGCCATTAAAAATATGAAGTATAACTAAAATAAAGTAATAATTGGAACAAAACTGGGTCAATTATAAAAAAATGAACTAATGTGAACCACTATGTCTTTGTAACTTTTTATTGAACTATAATGTACATAAAGAAAAGTTCAAAATCATAAATGTACAGTGAACACACTGTGTAGGCATCATCTAGATCAAGAAACAGGGTATTAGTAGCACTCTAGAAGCTCCCTCATGAACCCCCCTTGTTTTTAAAACCAGGATCAGTTTTTCAGCTATTCACCAGTCACATCCTATAGGAGAAAGGAAGACTAAGGGCAGATAAGCACCAGCCTGCTGGCATCCTCCTGGCCCCTAAGCATCATGGTCCAGGAGCTGCCCCTACTATGATGGGGGAGGCTCCTGACTCCCAGCATGGCTCCAAGCATGACCAGTTCACGTTCATGCTCGAGCACAGTCAGGCCTCATTTCGTTTAATAAGGTTTGTCATCACCAAAACCCGCCTCTCGTGTCCTTCTGGCAGAAGCATGGCACACAGAATTTAGGGAGGACACCTGGCTGATCCAAAGAGAGTGGGGACACTGGCGGGTTACTCCAACCAGCATGTGCTACATTCAACACCCGCCCCAAGTCTGGAATTACACTCCTTTGCTTATGAGACAACTACAACCTCTAACTAAAATAAATCTGCATCTGATTTAGGTTATCCCATGTTGTCTGATGTCCAGCGTCCTGGAAACTATTACTCCTTAGATTTTGTCAGATTTTTGGTCATTTCAAGCTGAAGGATACATCCATTTCCTGTTGCACCATCATGGCTGGAGGTAGAAGTTAGAAGGATTATGGTCTGAGAGCCCTCTGGGCTCCAGAGAACATCAAAGTTTCTGGAAATAGAAAGCACCTTCTTATGCCTTGCTGTGCCCGATTCATATATGGTTGCTTATTTTGTGACCATAAAGTCTCTTAAGTATTTCCAGACTTAAATTTAAAATCAATTATCAGCCCCATCCCCACTGATTCATTTGGGGAAGAACAAGTTAAGAACCCAAGTGAAAAGGGCCCCAAATAAGAAGAGAGGAAGAGGAGAAAGCAAATTTAAAAACTTAAAATTTGAAAGGCTTTCTTTTCTATTTAGTTTTTTAAAAAACTTTTGTTAAAACATTGCCTTGTGAAAATATGTTTGGAAGTTTGTCATTCAAAGAGTTAAGCCAGGCTCCATGGGGGACCTGGGAGGCCAGTGACCCCGCCAGGTGCTTTTGGTAAACAAAGGGCATAACAATGTGTCTAGTGCGGACATATTGTGGGCACACTTCAGCTAGTCAACCCAGACAGAGGAAACGGGCATGGGGTGAGAAGGGTTGGGCTTAGAAAATGGATGAAAAGAGAAAATGGCCCCCAACTCTCCACAGTGGCTCTTCATGAAGAAAGCCTGCATTGTGTGAAGTGTGAGGCAAGATAAAGTTATTCAGCCATCACAGGCTGCATCTAAAATATAAGTTATATTCCAGCCGTTAACTTCTCATACTACAAAAAAAGGCCCTCCTCATTAGCTACCACTTTTTCAACAGCCCACGATCATTTCATATCTTCAGAAAAAATTATTTTTTAAAATCTCTCCTCCCTAACCTGTCAGCTGAATTTTCATTTGCGATGAATTGGGATGAATGCTTGGACCTAATTTGATGTTTGCCAAAAAAGAGCCGTCCTGTGTCAAATCAGCATCTGTGAGGTAGGTGGGAGCGGCCCTCCCCTCCCCACTTCTCTAACGCGGCTCCCCTCTGCACGAGGCTCCCCTCTTCTCTGACACAGCTCCCCACTGCCCGTGGCTCCTCTCTGTGCCCCTTCTCCACCACCACTCCCTCCCCCAGTCCTCTACCTCTGTCTGTCTCCCAGGATGAGAGCCCCTCAGTGAACAGGAAACATTTTGAAGAGATGGGAGGAGGGGCTGTGAAAGAGATTTAGAGGCCAAATGGGGCCCTAGGAGGAAAAAGAATTCAGAACCGCTGAAATAACTCAATGCTATTCACTGTTGCAGAAAGCAATGAACTTTTTACTTACTTCGTAGCAGTTCACGTAATGGCCTAGACTAATTTGAGGCGTGGCTTGCAGCAGGCATCTGCTCATGAGTGAGAGCCCCGTCTTTTCTTCTGCAGACTCGCGTGCAAGGAAAAGACCAGCTCTTCTCTTTGTCTCTCTGCCTGGTGCCTCCTTGGGCATTCTTTCATATGAGTAAACACAGGGCAAATTAGATGGCAAGCCATTCATTTATGAAAGGTAAATTGTGCCCAAAAACCTGTATGCTGTAACTTGATTGAAATATCCTCAGACCTCCCTTGGAAGAGAGTGTCCATAAAACATCCAATATTTATTTTAAAGCAGAGTCTTCCATTACGTCAGCTGGAAGTGTACTACCTTAGGAAACCATGGGTCTCTTTTCTCAGCTCTCGCATATTGAGATGAATAGCTGACTAGAAATAGCAATTTTTATTTGTTGTACTAAAACCTGAAAACTACTTCACCATAGAACCTGCCTTTGAATAAACGGGGCATTTCTGTCAGGAAGGGCCAGATACCATGCATGCCGGGGGTGGGGACATTTATGCTTTCTGGTGGTCTGTTTTCCAGGCACCAGCCATTATATTGTTTATATATTCAAAAGCAAATGTCTGACCTTTTACATTTAATTTGACTAGATATCAGGAGTTGGAATATTCTGACACCCTACCAAATGTCTCCTCTCTTTTTAAACGCAAGCTTGCTGTGTGCGGGCTGTGACTGGTAGGAGTCGATATTGAATTTGGTTTCTATTTTGAAATCAAGGTATTTGTGTAAGTCCCCTTATTGGATTTCCAGATACACGTTCTTGGAATATCACTGTGGATTTTGACTGCAGCATATTGCAATTAGGTCCCTAAAGGTTGGCAGTTCGAACCTACCCAGCGGCACTACCAAAACAGGCCTGGAGATCTGCTACCATAAACATTACAGCTGAGAAAACTCTATGAAGCTTAATTCTACTCTGTAACACATGGGGTCACTGTGACCGGACAGCAACGAGTTTTGGGTTTAGATTGCAATTAATTTCTCTAAGATCCTACACAAGTTAAAATGCTATTCATTCCTCGGCCATCAGAAAGTTTCTTCCAATTTAAGAAATACCATGATTTGCTCGTAGTAACCCAAAAACTCATTGCCGTCGAGTGGATTCCAACTCATAGTGACCCTGTAGGACAGAGTAAAACTGCCCCATAGGGTTTCCAAGGAGCGGCTGGTGGATTCAAACTGCCTACCTTTTGGTTAGCAGTCAAGCTCTTAACTACTGTGCCACTGGGGCTCCTTGCTCATAATAGGCACCTAATATGTATTTATTAACTTGATTTAATACAGGGTAACATTGCTACAGACTATTTGGTAGCCAGATTCTTGAACATTCCTGAGATATTTTTCCTGATAGCTCAGTTCTCAGCAGTGAAACTGAGGTGGGCGATCTGAGGTAATTTCCGGCCTGGGTTCCTTTCCTATGATCTCAGAGACACAGCTTTCTGAGGTGATTTCGGGACAGAGCCCTGGAGAGGCCCTTCTAGATGAAGTTACCCTAAGAATCGGCAGGGAGCTATTCAAGGGTTCTCGGATGGCTCCTGAACGTATAAAACCGTACGAAATGAAAGGTCTCCGTTCTCGCGTCTTCCATGGCACCACTAGTTGTACCTGAGCTGTACCTCTGATATCAGCAGGACCCCTGGGTGCCGTGAGTCCTCCTCACCTCCACGGCTTTCACCCTGAGAAGCCACGTAGCCTGGTCGACACGTTTCCAGACCATTTCCTCTGGTGAGAAAAGAATAATGAGGCTCAGGAACAAAGAGAAGAGCATGCTGCCTGTCCTGGCTCCCCAGCCTGGGCAAGAGCAGTCCCCAGGTCCATTCAGGCCCAGAAAATCACACCACCAGAGGGCCTGGAGGTAACTCTGTTGCTTATTTAAAAAAAAGTAGCGGTCCAGTCAAGCCGACTCATGGTGACTCCATCTGTATCAGAGTAGAACTGTGCTCCATAGGGTTTTCAGTGACTGATTTTTCAGAAGTAGATTGCCAGAACTTTCTTCCAAGGCACCTCTGGGTAGACAGCTTCTAATCTTTCCATTAGCAGCTGAGCATGTTAACCGTTTGCACCACCAGGGACTCCCTGTCCCTTATAGGAAGGATCAAGGCTGGACACTGAGGAGGTGCCCGTAACGGACGCAGCGCCCACTGTTCCTGTCTCTGGGTTAGCTGCATCACGGGCTGAAGATCAGCATCAGCAGTCAGCCATATCCTGCCTTGTGTCATGTTACTCTTACAACTCTCTAAAGAGATACTCATATTATTTCTCATTTATTGGTGAAGAAACTGGAACACAGATTTTAAATAAGTTGTCAAAGATCACACCATCTGATGGTTTAAAATTGTCTGCAAATTTCTTTGAAACTCTTCCTTTCAAAAGGGAGAGTATAATTCTCCTCCCCACAAGGTGAGGCAGACATAGACACTCGCTGTAACAGCCATGAAAGAAAGACACTGCCCTTCTGCCGGGCTTTCTGCTGCTGTCAGCTCGGGAATGGGAGGGCAGTACTGTCCTGAGGACACTCGGGCGGCCTGTGGAGAAGCCCACGTGGGGAAGGACTGAGCTCCTGCCGACAACCAGCACTAGCGTGCTGTCCAGGTGGGCGAGCTGCCCTGGAGGCTGGTCCTCCCACCCCACAAGCCTTCAGACAACCACAGCCAGTGACAGACCCTGACCAGAGCTTCCCAGCTAAGCCACCACGTTGATCGTTGGAAACCACCACATTCAGAGTCGTCTGCTACATGTCAATAGATAATGAATACACACAGCTTTAAGTGGTGGAGCTAAGACGCCGACCCAGGGGGTCTGCAGGTCTCTCCAGTACAAAAGAGATAATGCGAGGAGCTCAGGAGCTGTTCAGTGACTGGGGGGCGCTATTTCAGCCAGGGTGCAGGAAACTCCGATGTATCTCTAGACACTTAGAAATGCAATAGTGGTGATGCACACACTGGCTACATACACTCACTCCCTTCCTTGGATGTTTTGAATTAATTCTGATCATGAGCTTTTTCACCCTGTTCCACTTTTTTTCTAGACTCAGTGTATATCACTACATTTCTATTAGCACATTACTTCAGACAAGCCTGTTACAATATAATTGACCAACTTACAGCTTGTTTTAGCACCACTCCTGTCCTGAGGACCCACCATGGTGACCTCAACCGAGTGATACGTATTAAATCTCTATAACTCAAGTATTAACCTTGTATCATCTATCACCACCACCTGTCTGTCAGCTTGTCATACTGTGGTGGCTTGTGGGTTGCTGTGATTCTGGAAGCTATGTCATCGGTATTTCAAATACCAGCAGGGTCACCCATGGTGGACAGGTTTCAGTGGAGCGTCCAGCCTGGTGATCTACTTCCAAAAATTAGCCAGTGAAAACCCTATGGATCACAACAGAACATTGTTCAACTCCTTTACTTTGGACATGTCATCAGAAGGAATCAGTTGATGGAGGAGGACATCATGGTTGGTGAAGCAGAGGGCCAGCCAGGGACCATCGGTGAGATGGACTGGCCCAGGAGCTGCAGTGATGGACTTGAATGTGCTGGTGATCACGAGGATGACACAGGACTGGACAATGTTTTGTTTTGTTGCACATAAGGTCACCATCAAGGGAACTGACTCAACAGCAGCTATCTATCTTTCTGTCTGTCTGTCTGTCTGTCTACCTACCTACCTCTAGGCTTGAAGGAAACTATAAACAATTCATTTCTTAGGACCACTTCGGCAAGTGGTTATTTCCCACTATGCGCTGACTGGGCCTGTTTAGCTGTCAGAAGGCTGACTCTGCTGCCACCTTGTTGATATGATAAATGTTCTTTGTCATGGCACAGGGCTTTGCACAGAGTGGACGCTCAATAAATGATAGTTCCTACCTCTCTTCCACCACTCCCCACATATGATAGTAAGAGCAGGCTGCTCAGAAAGTGTCAGAGAGTTGTCAACAAGTAACTATCATTTGACATAGCCCCACTGGCTACAGTAAACGTGTTCTATGCTAGCCACTTATCAGTATCAAGGTATTTGGAACATCTGTTCAGACATTCAGAAGGTACTTAGTGAGCAATTTCCAAATTACTTAGAGTCAATGGAAATGGATAGATTTAAAGATATTGCAACCAAGAAGACTTAACCTCATCCTGGAGTTCAGACCCTCACAGTCTCTTGCCAGGACAGATGCCACAGTCACAGTCTCTCTGCCGCCACACCTACGTGATCTCCACACGGCAGCCATGGCATTCCTCTACTTAAAATCCAGGACCAAGTTCAAGTTTCCCACCAGGTAATACAAAGCCTCCCAGGATCTGGCCCTGACTACCGCATTCCCACCAATTAACATGTTTTTCAACTTAATAACATTGAACTCCATAGTTTTTCCATCCTTTCGAACTTTACATCCCCTCTCCCAGCCCACTTCTCCTGCAGTTCTACCCTGGCTAACTCCTACTCTCTTAGGTCATCTCATTCTGGGTATCACCCTCCCACCCACTTGACCTGATGGAGTGCATATCCATCCTTGCAGAATCATAATTCAATTTATATTCTTGCTGCCTGGTAAATAGTAGGTGCTCAATAAACAAGCGAATGTACTTAACATAATGCCTGACACATAGTAAGTGCTGAATTCATGTTGTTAGTGTTGTTGCTGTTACTTTGTTAAATGGAACCCATGGTTACTTCTCTCTTCCCGGAAGTAGTTAAAGAGAGGAACGCTGAATGAAAAGAAAACAAAGAAATAGAAAACTCACACAGAAACCAATCAAAAACCTAAAGACACTAAAGATAAGCAATTAAATCAGCTAAATCAAATGAGATGAAAGAGAAAGTTAAATAAAGCAAGGGGAATGTGACAAATCTCCCAGTAGCCAGCTGTATTCCCCACTAAGAAAGTGGCTTTGAAGGAAGCAGTACACTCTATAGTCTGAGTCACTAAACAGGAGACCAGACAAACCATTTAAAGTCTACAGCAGTAGACATCAGGGGACTAGCTGAGTTAGCAGGCTTTTTCATCTTCAACTTCTCTGATTCATTCATAAAATATTTATAATAGGGCTGCAAAACGTTCATTACACCTTTTTCCCTTTGTTCCCCTTCATTGTACCAAGGGAAATGTGCACACTATTAATATTTACTTAGTTAACTTCACCCAGAAGGAGGACAGTGTAAGTTCAGAGTGGCTAATATTTAACAATAACATTGGAAAAGATAGAACCGCTATTTTACTGGAAATTTTCTTGAAACAACCTGATTGTTTTGATTAGGTCTATATTAAGAATAAAATTCTTGGGGCAGATTGCTTCCGGGTGTCTGTTGATTTATTCTTTGAATAAACTTGGTCAGAATAAATGTCTTTCAAGTAACATCCACACATAACACACAAGTGGTGCTTTATTTCTCTTGCTCCCCTTCCACCTCCTCCTCCTCCTCTTTCTTCCTCTGCCCTTTTTTCCTTCTAATAGTTTCAAAAATCAAAGCCAAATGCTGGAATAAAACATTAGATATTCCTATTCTCTTGCAGTTGCTTTCTTTATCTTTTTAAATATAATAATGTTTTTTCAACTCTTTGTGGATTAGAATTTTTCTGAAAAATATTTCTCAGAAGTTTCCAGCTTTCACCATTAGCTGGCTTCGGAATGCTTTGCTTTATTTTGATATTGTATTTAAAATTAATAAAACCCAAACCAACAGCAGTTGAATTGATTCCGACTTCAAACCCACCCAGTGGCTCCACTGGAAAAAGACCTGGTGATCTGTTCCTGCAAAGATTACAGCCTAGAAAACCCCATAGGGCAATTCTGTTGTTACATGGGGTTCCTGTGAGTTGAAAAACGACTCAATGGCACCTAACAACAACAACCGGGGAGGGGTGGTCAGGACCTGCTGAGGTGGTTAGGGTGAGGGGGTGAAAAACAAGAGGCAAGGTGGGGCCAAGATGGCGGAGTAGTCAGATGCTTCTGGGTGGACCCACTTACAACAAAGACCCAAAAAAACAAGTGAATCAATTATATATGACCATCTACGAGCCCTGAATATCTAAGAAAAAGTTGAGGAACTGGACTGAGTGTCAGGGGGAGGGAGAGACAGTTTGGAAGCAGCAAGGAGTTGCCAGACCTGACCTGGTGAGAGCCTGAGCCCTTCAGGCCTGATCATCTCATGGGTGAGCACTGAGGGAGACAAGCAGCAGTGCTCAGGAGGCGTTTTCCATACCAGGAGAAACCCAGCTGCAGAGTCTACTCGGCCACCCAGAACCAGTGAGAAGCAGCCTTAGATCACCGAGAGATAACTATTTGCGTGTGGCTTATGTCGTGGATCAAAACACCTCCCTTAGGGAAAAACCTCTCTCCCATTTACCTCTCCGCTCCCTGCTCTGCACTGGGTCCTGGATCGGCTTCAGCAACTGCCGAGTCCCCTAGGCCGGAAGTAGGATCCATCACACGCCCTGAGCCATTCTCCCGGCCTTGGAGACTGAACAAATTAACAAACAGGGGGGAAAATAAACTGCCGGCTCCCCTAAGCCATGAACCCAGGATAGGCACAGCTCCTTTGAGCCCAAGAATGAAGATTATTTTTTTAATCAGCGTGAATGCTGAAAAGACAATGAACATGATCAAGTGAGGTAGAAACAAAGAGACAGCAGTGCGGCACAGGAGGGCCTTTGAAAAACCCTCATGGCACTAAAGAGTACGCAACTACACGCTTTAGCTGCTACTAAACTTCTCAGCAATTGAAACTTGATCGGGGGCAAATCAAGGCCCCTCACCTTAAGCCTTTTTCATTACTAACAAGGCTTTCGCAATTAATTCCTCGCCCCTCCTTCTGACAGCCAACTTGACAGTGCACTCTGTTCAGCCTTCTAACTAGGGGCCAAAGCCACCTCTGGGATTTAAAAAGATCCCAAGTGGATTATTTTTCCTTTTTAATATAAACAGGTGTTGTTGTTAGGTGTGGTCTAGTCAGTTCTGACCCCTAGCGACCCTGTGTGCAAGAGAACGAAACCCTGCCCAGTCCTGCGCCATCCTCGCAGTTATGCTCTATTTGAGCCCATTGTTGCAGCCACGGTGTCACTCCATCTCGTTGAGGGTCTCCCTCTTTTTTGCTGACCCTCTACTTTACCAAGCATGATGTCCTTCTCCGGGGACTGGTCTCTCCTGATAACACGTCCAAAGAACGTGAGACGAAGTGTCACCACCTTCACTTCTAAGGCGCATTCCGGCTGTACTTCTTCCAAGACAGATTTGTTTGTTCTTCTGGAGTCCATGATACATAAGATTATACTAAATAACGTGAAAAGGAAAAACACATAAACATGTGCTCTGAAGCATAGCACGGCAAGGCAGGGTGAGGCAATGAAAAAAACTGGATCAGGTGTCAGAAGATTTGGACCTGAGTCAAACCTCTGTCATTAACACAAGACAAGTCATTAAATTCTCTCAGCTTCTTTGTCTGTCAAAATAGGAATGGAAGTAAAATTTAACTTGGAGGAACTCATTGTGGAGGCAAATGACAGGGCATCCACGAATGTGCTTTATAAAGCCAGAGACTCTTAGCATCAGCGCTGGATGTCTCTAAGGACAGCTCTGCCAGTGGGAGGGAGCCTTGGGACAGGAAGGGATGCTGAGGGCGAGGACATGCCACTGACATCCCAAAGAGAGAAGTCAAGTACTATGCAGAAGATGACTGCAGTAGCAGTGGGTGTTACTTAGGTGAATTACTGAATTACCACCTGTGTTACGAACCAGAACATGTTTATACCTTCTGATGTCTTATTGATTTCTCATTTTTCTACCACACAGCATCTATACTGTGAATGATATAAGTAGCAAGGATCCTTAACAATAGCATGAGGGATGAAGATTAGTTATACTTGGCAGCCCACCACCCATCTGTCAGTTTTTCCTGCTGTGATGACTTGCATGTTGCTGTGATGCTGGAAGCTTTGCCACCACTATTTCAAATAGCAGCAGGGTGACCCATGGTGGACAAGTTTCAGCAGGACTTCCAGACTAAGACCAGGAAGAAAGGCCTGACAATCAATTACCAAAAATTAGCCAATGAAAACCTCATGGACCACAACAGAATAATGTCTGATATAGTGCTAGAAGATGAGTCCACCAGGTTGGAAGGAACTTAAAATACACAGTGGCCATAACAATAGACTCAAGCATATGAACGATCATGAAGATGGTGCAGGACAAAGGACAAGGCAGCATTTCATTCTGTTGTACGTGGGGCCGCCATGAGTTGCAGCCAACCTGACAACAACTCCCAACACCATACTTGGCAGCATTGAGTCACTGGGTTAGTGGAGGGTACTGCATTTTCATAAGGCAAGGAGTTCTCCAATGTGAGCACTAGGTGTTAGGAGCTGTAATCAAGTATTTCCCCTCACTCTCAGACCTACTTTTAGCTTGTAATAATAATTGCTAATAAATAGCTACTGGGTACTATTATATGCCCCACACTGTGCTAAGGATTTGCATAGGTTATTTTAATTCTTACAACAAACCAATACCTTACTTTACTGACTAGAATACTGAGGTTTATGAAGAGCAATTAATTTTTCCAAGGTCTCACAACCTACAGAGAGCCGAGCTGGAATTTATATCCAAGTAATGCTCTTAACCATTATGTTACACTAGACATAGAACACTTGTGGGAATCTGGAAAACTGTAAAAGATACTGCCTGGCTAGAAGAAGTGTGAGCTGGTTTAATCACTCTGGAAAATAATCTGGCACTCTCTTATAATCCTGAACATTCTATACTCTACAGCTCAGAAATTCCACTCCAGGGTAGAAAAATTCTCATGCATTTGCACTTTACATGCACCACAGGAATGTTCATGGAAGCATTATTCAAAATGCAAAACAAAAAACAAAACAAAAAACCTAGAAAGCCCAAGATTTCATTCGACAGGAGAATGGATAAATAACTTGTCACACAATGTGATATTATACAACAGTGAAGAAAAATTATAACTCTACACAGTTGCAAAGATGAATCTTTAACATTACACTAACTGGAGAAAAGTGTGTTCTAGAAGGCTGCTGTGATCATTAAGGTTGTGTGTCAACTTGGCTGGGCCACGATTCTCAGTGGTTTGGCAGTTATGACGTAGTTTGGCAGTCATATGATGATGTGATCACTTCCACGATGAAATTTGATATAATGTGATCACCTCCATGCTGGAATCTGCTGTGAGTAGCCAATCAGTTGAAAGGGAGTTTCCTTGGGGTGTGGCCTGCATCCAATATAGGTGGGCTTTTTGGTAAGGCTCACGGACTTTTGCTCATTCTGGATCCTGAAGCTGGTTCCTGTTCGTCTGACCTCTGGTTCTTGGGACCTGAGCTAGCAGCTTATCTGCTGTCTTGCCTGCCAATCTTGGGATTCGTCGGTCTCTGCAGCCTGTGAACCAGATGAAGCCTCCAGTCTGACCCATGGACTGGGGACTTTCCAGCCTCTACAACCGCATGAGCCATTTCTTTGACATATATCTTTCTCTCTATATATTTATACACTTTACTGGTTTTGCTTCTCTAGAGAACCCAGCCTAAAACAGCTACGTATAGAACAATACCACTTTAACAAAGCTGGAAACACACAAAATTAAAGAATAATGAATAGGAATCCATACATATGTGATAAAAACTTTAAAAAACCCATTGGAAGGTAAGGACAGAATTCCAGCCCATGGCTCCATCTGAGGGAAGGCAGGGGACAGGATCCATGCATACAGGGGATGGTAGAGTACTGGGAACAGTCTAGTCATTAAGTTGGGTGTTGAGTCCATCGGTGACCATTTTATCATGCTCTGTGGCTTACATATAAGTGACATGTTATTCTGAATGAAGCAGATATCACATAATTAAAACTTTCTTTTTTTAAGTTACCACTAGAGTTAACTGTAAAGATAGAAGGGGCGTATCGGGGTCTCCACCTCCTACCTCTATCCCTTGGAACCTAAAGCCTGGATGACCAAAGAAAACTGTAAAAGTCAGACCGCAGTGCCTGGCTATGATTATCTGAGTTTGTTTCTCTGGCCCCTCCAAGCTAGATGACCTGGGGCTCTGGGGCCAGATAAACAACCCTGCCAGCGCAGCAAAGCAGACGAGAAAGCACTAGGCCACCCACACGGCAATCGAGAGCTCCGCTGGGTGGGCCAGGAATGGCCATCGTCCCTGCCCCGTGGCAACACGAAGCCACCTGTGGCACAGCAGCAGGGGCAGCAGGAGGGTCAGTGTCATGGCCCAGCACCGCCAGCCCTCCCGGGGCCAGTGAGTGAGTACAGTGAGATACTAACACCAGGGCGCCCCAGCTGAGGCGATTTGAGTGAGTGGATACTTGCACATAATAGAGTTAAAATATAATTGCCTCATTAAAATGGGTTACTACATTTCATTGTGTGTGAGTGAAGGATATAGACAGAGACGAGTGTGATAAACTGCCAACAAAACGAGATCACACAAACAACTGTGAACGGAGAGGATCTGCGTGTCCCTCTGGGCCACCTAGAAGCAACTAAGGGAACATTATGGCCGGCATGCAAAACCCCAGCTGTGGCTGTTCTTGTGCAGTGCTGGCTCAGGGTTGGGACTGACTGACGGTGACCAGGTCTCATCTCCAGTCAGGACAACTCCGATTTCAAAGGTAAAGCTCTGGTCTTGTATACCGGGTGCCATTGACTCCGACTCATAGCAACCCTCTGTGCGTCAGAGTAGAACTGCACTCCACAGGGTTTTCAATGGCTAGTTTTTTTGGAAGCAGATCATCAGGCCTTTCTTCTGAGGTATCACTGGGTGGACTGGAACTTCCAACCTTCTGGTTAGCAGCCGAGGGTATTAATCATTTGTACCTCCCAAATGATCTTGTCTTGTGTAGGGAAGACTCTGGTCTCGTGTAGGGAAGACCTTTCCTGTCCCTTTGCTGTCTCTGGAGTTTACCTTCTCAAGAAAGCCGTACAACTGGCACTTGTCATGCCCACCTGCCTTCATGGCAGAATTCAGAGTTGAAGCTGGAGCTGACTACAGGGGAAATACTTCCAATCAGCAGCAGAAGTCATTGCCACCTGCAAGTGAGTTCTTCCGCTCCTCCCCCAGAGTATGCATACAGCCCGGCTTCGGATGGATCTCATTCAATCTCCCATCGCCAGCACACACAGGTGCTGCACCAGCTAGAACACTTCCTGCCGCTCCCACTTCCATTTCCACCCAGGCCGCACAGAAGAGGCCCTCAAGTGAGAAAGCTCAGCTCTCATCGCCTTTGGAACATCTTTAAGAGATACGGTTAGTTCTGACGATAACCCCACGCTCTCCCTACCCCACAGAGCCACACGTGGCCATGCCTCAGTTTGTTCTCGACTTTCTAAGGGTGCACTCAAACTGACAATTAACACAGCTTGTCCAGAAGTGTTTCTCAGAACACTCACACATTAAAATGTCAAGAATCAATGAGTTGAGTTTTTTAAGTATTAGAAAACAGATAAGCGTTAACAATCTGGTGCCTGGAACTGTCACTAACAAGACCCAAAAAAATGCTTCAGAATCCTCTAGGCCAGGAATGTTCGTGGCGGGCAGTTTAGGCGGTAAGCGGAGGAGGGAGGGAAAGAAGAGGTCGCCTACTCCAGTCTCAGCCTGCGCGTGAACTGACTGTGGCCCATCGCCTTCACAACAAGACAAGTGCAGCCACCGGGGAAGAGCCTTCGCCCTCACCAGCCCACATGACTATTAACCTCTGCTGCTAAGCCCCTGACTTCAAATGTGATTTTCATTTATACAGACAGATTTGTTTCTCTGCATGATTAAATACTCTGTTGATTCCTCAGATAAGTTCATAAGTGCAAAAAAGGAGGAGGATCAGCTTTTTAATTACAAGCGATTCAGCCTGGCAAATAGTTCTCTCAACCTGTCCAAGTCCTGGCCGTCCAAGCCTCGCCAAGATCCCCATCTGCTCCTCCTGGGCGCCTGGGGAGAGGGTGCTGATTCAAGTTCCCACAGAGAGAGCTGGAGGACCTTGGACCAAATGCTTAGTTCTAACAAAGAGTCTCAGTTCGGGATAAGAGTCAAATTGTTAAGATTTTCCACTGCTCTGGTGTTTCTTTTTCTTTGTGGGGGGGGGGTGTGTGAGGGGATGGGACAGGGCAGGATAGAGAAATGACAGAACTAGATATCAACTCATCTTTTAAGAAATTTGGAGTTAGCAAACGCTACTCTTGTCCTCCCAGGTTTTGGGGGGCACAGGACAGGGGTGCCTGGATGTCCACAGCCTCCTGAGTGGGCCTCCCTATCCCGCCCCCCATGCCCAGTTTCCCTGAGTGCCAGGATACTCCCCACGTCTCTGGATGGAGGCCCCTGGAATGTTATGACACAGGAATTGGCTGCCTCTCCTTTCAAGCTGCCAAGCTGGAGAAGGGAGACGGGAGGCAGAGCACAGGAGAGTGCTATGTGTCAGCTGGGAGTTGTCCTGTAACCAGTAAGGGGTCCCCGACTGTGCACTCCTGGCAGGCAGAAGGAGGGCAGATAGGCAGGTGGGGACAGAGGCAGCGTTGGGGAGGGTGTCTGGAAGCCAGCAGAGGCCGGGTGGCAGCTGCTGAGGCTCAGCCAGGCTGGCATCACTATCAGGAAGCCTGGAGTGCCACCCTCTGGCAAGTGTGCCAGTGGATGGTTGCCGAATCCTGTAACAGAACTCTCCCTACAGGCACTTGGCATTGGAGCCTTCACGGTCTTGGCACTTGGCCTAATTGCTCAGAATGTGCGCTCAGCTAGAGAGTAAGTCCTTCATCACACTCAGTAAGTATCTGCACACAGCACATAAGCTGTCATACTTTTTTCTAGTAATTCCTTTGCCGACCACCAATATTTTATGAAAACTTCTCTGAAGCTACTGAATATAAATCAAATTCAGAGTTTTACATTAAGTGTATACTCCAGGTTATAGTTTTAAAAACAGCAGAATGCTCACCAAGTATGAAAACTGTTTTCTTATTTTGTTTAAGAAAACATCTAGAAGAAATTTGCAACATTCACTTATAAAAAGTATTCACATTTTAAAGATCTCAGAAAACTGGAAGCTGGAAATTAGTGTGAAATGCTTATACTTGCTAAAGTGGATCGTGTACTATAATTTTCTTTGAGATAAGGACATTTCAGTGAATGCCATCAGACTATCTCTAGTATATTCAATAGCAAGAACTCTTAGAGATTAAGTCATTTGCTGGTATTCAAAACCCTGTCAGAGCCGGCAGAATCCAAGCCACCCAATCCTGTGTTTGAGAGAGAAAGATAGACATGAACAATATGAACGGGAACTAAATGTTATGAGGATTTAGCTTAATTTGTCATGGAACCAAAGCAACTGGAGCAGTCAGTGTATCAGTGATTGGCTTAACTGGTAAGTCTTCAGTTCATTTTTATAACCATGAAGTAGGAGGAAGAGAGACGGACATCAGAGGGGCATGGTAGATGACAATCTACCTTCATTGTCAATTATTCCTGTTTAAGAAATTAATTTTATTGCCTCACTCCCTTGCTAAAAACCTTTCATTGCAAAAATGCAAATAACATGCTTCTAAGTAACTCATAAGGTCCCTGGGTGGTGCAAACAGTTTGTGCTCCACTGCTAACCTAAAAGTTGGTGGTTCAGTGCTGCAAAAGAAAAGCCTGGTAAACTGCTTCTGCAAAGATTACAGCCAAGAAAACCCTGTCGAGTAATTCCACTCTGTAATACATGGGGTTGCCATGAGTCAGAATCAACTCAATGGCAATGGGTTTGGGTTTGTTTGTTGGCTTTTTTTTTTGGGGGGGGGGTGTTTAAGTAACTCATGGTTCAAAGAAGAAATCATAATGGATAAAACCGACATATCTAGGAATAGCCTACAGCCTTCAGTATGGATTGCACCTCAACATAAAGAAAACAAAAATTCTCACAACTGGACCAATAAACAACATCACGATAAACAGAGAAAAGATTGAAGTTGTCAAGGACTTCATTTTACTTGGAGCCACAATCAATGCCCATGATAGCAGCAGTCAAGAAATCAAACAACGCGATGCATTGGGCAAATCTGCTGCAAAAGCCCTCTTTAAAATGTTAAAAAGTAAAGATGTCACTTTAAGGACTAAGTTTCAACTGACTCAAGCCATGGTATTTTCAATCGCCCCATATGCATGTGCAAGCTGGACAGTGAATAAGGAAGGCTGAAGAAGAATTGATGCCTTTTAATCATGGTGTTGATAAAGAAGGAACAAATCTGTCCTGGAAGAAGTACAGCCAGAATGCTCCTTAGAAGCAAGGATGGCTAGACTTCATCTAAGTACTTTGGAAATGTTATCAGGAGGGACCAGTCCCTGGAGAAGAACATCATGCTTAGTAAAGTAGAGGGTCAGTGAAAGAGACGAAGACCCTCAACAAGATGAACTGACACAGTGGCTGCAGCAATGGGCTCAAGATAGCAACGACTGTGAAGATGGTGCAGGACTGTGCAGTGTTTCGTTCTGTTGTACACGGGGTCACTATGAGTCAGAACTGACTCAATGGCACCTAACAACAACAGGAATAGCCTAAAAACATATAAAGCAAAAACTGACAAAACTAGAAAGACAAATCCATGCTCATAGTTAAAAAATTAGAAGAGCTACAGATAATTTGAATGAGATTAACAAGATTAACAAACTTTACTTATTTGACATATGTAGAACACTTCACCTAGTAACTTGAAAATATGTAGAACATTATTTTCAAGCGTAAAGGGAAAATATACCAAAATAGATCATATGCCGGGCCATAAATCAAGAATGAACTAACCTAAAAGGATTGATATACAGAATATATTCTCTGACCACAGTGGAATTAAACTTGAGATCAATAACAAAATGATAACTGGAAATTCTTCATATGTTTGGAAATACACTTCTAAATAAACCATAGGTCAAAAAAATCACAATGGAAATTAGAAAATACTTTGAACTGAATGATATTAAAAAGATGGTATATAAAAACTTATGGTTATAAGGATTACAAGGGTGGTTCAATATTAGAAAATCAATCAATGTAATCTACCACATAAGCAAAACAAAGGAAAAGAATCACATGATCATATCAATCAATGCAGAAAAGGCATTTGAAAAATTCAAGACCCTTTCCTGATAAAAACTCTCAGCAAAACAGGAATAGAAGGGAAATTCCTCAACATAATTAAAGGCATATATGCAAAACCAACAGCCAACATTATGCTTAACAGAGAAAGGCTGAGAGCCTTCCCTTTGAGAATGGGAATGAGACAAGGATGCCCATTATCACCACTCTTATTCAACATTGCACTGGAACACCTAGCAGTAAGGCAAGAAAGAGAAATAAAAGATATCCAAATCAGAAAGGAAGAAGTAAAACTATCTTTCAAGATGACATGATCTCATACACAGAAGAACCTAAAGATTCCACAAGAAAACTGCTGTAACTAATAGAATTTAGCAAGGCTGCAGGGTACAAAATCAACACACAAAAATCAGTTGGGTTCCATGTTTTGGGCAGGGGACTCTGCCATCTAGATCATGTTGCTGTGAGTCTCCTGGTGGAGGGCAGCCTCTGCCTCAATGGTGGCTCCTGCGTGGAAATCTGGGGCACCCATGCAGGTGCTGTGCTTGTGCGTTGTAGATCATGCCCCCCAGGGGGTTGTTCCCTCAGATACAGTCCCTGCTCTGGAGGCAGAGTCAGTGCCGTGACCTCTCTATATGGATGTATAAGCTACAACTCCTCTGGACCCCTGGGTGCCACACTCCCCTTACCTAGTCAACTACTAGGGGAACCCACACTCCTGGACACACGCTATGGTGGGAAAGTGAGGCAGCCATGGAACATGCTCGCCAGCTACTCATCTCTGATTGGCGCTGACCCTCGTGAGATCATTTTCACTAGTGGTGCTACTGAATCTGACAACATAGCAATTAAGAGGGTGGCTAAGTTCTGTAAGTCATGGAAAAAGCACTTGATCACCACTCAGACTAAACACAAATGTGTCTTGGACTCCTGCTGTTCACTGGAAGGTGAGGGCTTTCAGGCCACCTACCTTCCAGTGCAGAAGGGTGGGATCGTCGACCTAAAGGAACTAGAGGCTGCCATCCAGCCAGATACGAGCCTGGTCTCACTCATGACTGTGAATTGAGATTGGAGTGAAGTACCCATTTTGGAAATAAGGTGGATTTGCAGTTCCAGAAAGGTATATATCCACACAGACGCAGCCCAGGCCATTGGAAAAATCCCACTTGACATCAACGACATGAAAATTGATCTCATGAGCATCAGTGGCCACAAAATCTATGGTCCAAAATGGGTTGGTGCCATCAATATTTGCCACTGACCTCGTGTGTGTGTGTGGAGGCCCTGCCGAGTGGAGGGGGGCATGTGGTCTGGGACAGTGCCCATCCCCTTGGTGGTGGGGCTGGGGGCTGAGTGTGAAGTGGCATAGCAAGAGATGGATTATGACCACGAGCGGATCTCAAAGTTAGCAGAAAAACTGACACAGAAGATGATGAAGAGCCTTCCAGATGTGGTGATGAATAGGGACCCTGAGCATCATTATCCAGGCTGTATCAACCTCTCCTTCACATAAGTGGAAGGGGAGAGTCTGCTGATGGCAGGATGTCACCTTATCCTCAGAGAGCGCTTGCAGCTTTGCCTCCCTGGAGCCCTCTATGTCCTTAGAGCGATGGGCACTGATGAAGATTTAGCTCATTCTTCCATCAAGTTTGGCATTGGCCGCTTCACTACAGAGGAAGAAGTGGACCACACAGTGCAGAAGTGCATCTAGCATGTGATGCATCTTCAAGAAACGAGCTCTGGGAGATGGTACAGGATGGCATTGACCTTAAGAGCATCAAGTAGACTCAACATTAGAAGAGTAGACACTTTGTGTGGGCCTGGCCTTTCCTATCTCACTGATCCATGCACACCAGGCACCTTGCTACACCCAGAGGGTGTTCCATGTTCAAATCATAATTGCTATAGCCCAGATGACGTCAGCATCAGCCCACCTCCGAGACAGAAACACAAGAAAGCTATCTTTCCCCAGCCTCGGCTCCTTTGGTGGGAAATATGCCCCCATTTCTCTCCAGAACTCTTCCTTTGGTCTTACAGTGAGTAGGCATTCTAATTGTGAATCAACAGGGACATCTGGAATGATATTGCTGCAGGACATGTCTGTGTCCTTGGTGGGAAGAGAGCCAGAGGAACAGGAAGAAGGCTCTTTAGGACCTCAGTGTTCTATGTGGACTTTGAGTTGTCACTTTCTGCTGCTCAGCTGGACTGGCTCCTTCAGGAACAAGCATAATCAACTGAGATTTAATCTTTTTTGTGTTTCCAAAGGCCACCCCTTCATATTGATCGTAGACTGAGCAGTGTGTTACTTAGAAGGCTCATCTCCTTTCTGTTCTTGTCCTCTTTCCTTTTTTACCTAATGGAGCTAGAAACGTCTACATGACTCCACCCATTAATAAAATAATATATGTTTCTCTCCTTAAAAATAATAATAATAATAAATCAGTTGGGTTCCTTTACACTAACAAAGACTACTCCAAAAAAGAAATCAAGAAAACAATACCATTTACAATAGCCCCCAAATCAGTAAAATACCTAGGAATTAACCTAACCAGGGACATAAAAGACTTATACAATGAAAATTATAAAATACTACTACAAGAGACTAAAAGAACCTACAAAAATGGAAAGACATCCCGTGCTCATGGATTGGAAGACTTAACATAGTGAAAGTATCAAAACTACCTAAAGTGATCTACAGATACAATGCAATCCCTATAAAAAACTCAACATTCTTTATGGAAATGGAAAAACTAATGACCAGCTTCATTTGGAAATGAAAGAAACCTCGAATAGCCAAAGAAACACTGAAGACAAAGAACAAAGCAGGAGGCCTCACACTCCCTGATATCAAAACATACTATTCAGCCACTGTGATCAAAACAGCCTGGTATTGGTTCAATGACAGATACATAGACCAGCAAAATGGAATTGAGAATGCAGAACTAAACCCAAACATCTATGGACAACTGGTTTTCAATAAGGGGTCAAAGTCCATTCAGTGGGGCAGAAACACTCTCTTTAATAAATGGTGCTGGCAAAACTGGATATCCACCTGCAGAAAAATGAAACAGTTCCCACATCTTCCACCATACACAAAAACTGACTCAAAATGGATCAAAGACCTAAATGTTAAACCTAAAGCCATAAAATTCCTGGAAGAAAACTATGGGACCTAATCTTTTGTAAAAATAGGATAGCAAACAATACAACAAATGCATGAATAGAAGAAAACAAAATAGATGAGACCTCATAAAAATTAAAAACCTATGCTCATCAAAAGACTTTACTGAAAGAGTAAATACACAACCTATGGACTGGAAAAAAATCTTTGGAAATGACTTATGTGATAAGGGTCTAATCTCTAAAATCTGTAGAAAATTGCAACAACTCAACAACAAAAAGACAATCCAACCACAAAATGGGCAAAGGACATGAACAGAACCTTCACCACTGAGGACATCCAACTAGCCAAAAAAACACATGAAAAGATGTTCATGATCATCAGCCATTAGAGAGATGCAAATCAAAACTACAAGGAGATAATATCTTAACCCTGGCTAAAATAGCACTGACAAGTAAAAAAAGGAAAAAAAAAAAAACAGATAACAAGAAATGCTGGCCAGGATGTGGGGAGATTGGAACCCTTATCCATTGCTGGTGGGACTGTAAAATGGTACAACCACTATGGAAAATGGTATGGCACTTCCTTAAAAAACTAGAAATAGCACTACTCAATGATCCAGCAATCCCACTGCTAGGTATATACCCTAGAGACCTAAAAATAATGACATGAACAGACATATGCACACTTATATTCATTGATGCTTTATTCACAATAGTAAATAATTGGGAACAACTGAAGTGCCAATCAACAGATGAATGGATAAGCAAATTGTGGTACATACATGTAATGGAATACTACGCAACCACAGAGAACAATGATGAGTCTGTGAAACATACTGTAACATGGATAGACCTGTAGGGAACAACGCTAAGTGAAATAATTCAAGCACATAAGGATAAATATTGTATGATCCCTCTTTTATAAGAAGACAAGAACAGATATAGAGAGACCAACATTCATTGACGGTTACCAGGGAAAAGGGGGGGGGAGGGCAAAACATACTTTAGATCATAGAGACTTGTTATTTTTGGTAATGGGAAAAGTGGCACAGAATGTGAATGTAGTTAGCACAACACAACCAAAGAAAAAACAATTGTTTGAGGATGCATGGATGGGTATAGACACAATTAAAGAGAATGTTGACAAACTGTATTAAAAAAAAATTATGGTTATAGATAAAGCTGTGCTTAGGTGGAAATATAGATGAACATATTAAATGAATATATTTTAATAAATAGATTCAATAAGGAGGCTGAAAATCAATGATATAAGCTTCCACTTCAAGAAGGTAAATAAAGAAGAGTAAATTAAACCCCAAGATAGTAGTAGGAAAGAAATAATAAAGATAGAGCAAAAATCAATGAAATAGAAAATAAACATACAATAAAGAAAATCAACCAAGCCCAAAATAGGTTCTTTGAAGACTAATAGAATTCATAACTCTTAGCAAGGCTAATCAAGAAATAAAAGAAACACAAATGACTAATACCAGGTCCCACAAATATTAAAAAGGTAAGATATTAAGAACAACATTATGCCAATAAATTAAAAAATTTAGATTAAATGGGCAAATAATTTGAAAAATATAATTTATTAAAATTGACACAAGAAGAAAAGACATACGTAAGTGTACAAATAAACCGATCAGAATACAATAAACATCCAGAAATTAATTTACATATGGAAATTTGATTGATGACAAATGGTACTAGTCTCACCCCTATCATTATTACACACAGAAAGTAGGAAGCAATAATTCTGCACCATCCCACAGAGACCTGAGGTTACCAAAAGTAAGCACCATTGCTAATGATTTACTACTTGCAAAGAGAGAGTCTTTATATAAATTAGAAGAGTATACTGGGAATTTTTTTTCCTGCAAATTCTATTATAGTTTATTATTCTATGATTCATGATATTTACCTTTTTATACGCATGGATAAGTAATTCTGTTCTTTGTAAGATTCAAAATAAAGCCAGGGAATCTTGATACTCTCTCTTTATACAGTGTTTTTGTTGTTTGCTTGTTTTTTTGTTCTTAGCAAAAGCTTTTTGGCTTTTTAATGGTTGCCTTGCTTACGTCTTTGCTTATGGAAAGGAACTGAGTACAATTTTTAATCAAGAAAAGTTCCTGATGTGTTGTTAAAATATGATTGCAAGTATGTGGAACACTAATCAAATCTTTGGTTTCCTTTTTTACAACTTGGCTTTTAAGGCAAATGTCTTTTTTCTACCTCAGCTCAATCCTCATTACCATTTTATATCCACCTGAGGCCAGGCTAGCAAAACAGCAGCCAGTTCTCGCCTGAACCCTGATAACTGGGCTCATACAGATGACACTCTTAGAAGGGCTGATGGCATCTCAACACAGGAGAACCGACTTTTGACACTGGCTTGCACAAGAAAAATCATTCTTGCTTCTTGTCATTTTGCTTTTAGTAGGCAGAAATTAGTGCTTGCTCCAGTGGAATTTCAGGATATGACACTGATGGAAAGAAAGAATATTCAATTAATTAATTTCCTGGTGGCAAAGCTACAAACTTTGTAAAACCCTCAGTTGCCTTGGACTTTCACTCTTTCAAATACACAATGACAAAATACTTTGCCAAAAAGTGATATATTCCCCCTAAAGCAAGTACGTATTTCATATGGATACTTCTAGTCCTATCAAAAATGTTCCCCAATTCAGCTCATTTTTGTAAGCTTAGTAGCATATATTTTTACCGTTAAATTATGAGAGCTAGGTAAGTTTTTATTTTAGCATTCAGTGACATTAATTTTTAGTTGGATTTGATAGATGAGTGTGCTGTCATTAATATGATTATTATAGACATTTCTTACAGCAATTTTATATGTGGACCTGTAAAAATACATAATTAAATTATCTTTCTCCAAAAACAGCGTCTCTGAGGAATAAATATGTAATTTCAAGACGATAGATAGTTGTGCTTGAATACAATTATAGCTCCAAAGATACCATACATAGAACCATCTATTTATAATATTATCTAAGCAGCATATTTAACTTAATAGGAAAAATCAACTGACCTGCTGCAAGTATTCAACACTGTTATCTGACTCAGCATTTTACATATATATATATATATATATATATATATGCATTTTAAA
>NW_004444141.1:2186381-2206720 GCF_000243295.1 Trichechus manatus latirostris
AAAGGTGAAACTGGTAAGTAACCAAAACTGGACATCTACATGTCAGCATTATTGCCATCCGAGTGGGTGCGTAGTGGTATTTCAAGAAAAACAAGTATTCAACACTGTTATCCCCTACACGATTATATATATATATATATATATATATATATATATGCATTTTAAAATCCATGTTATAGAAAAGGTGAAACTGGTAAGTAACCAAAACTGGACATCTACATGTCAGCATTATTGCCATCCGAGTGGGTGCGTAGTGGTATTTCAAGAAAAACAAGCCTCTTTCTGACTCTCAAGAGTCTGCTAGATGATGTCCTTAAATCTCAAAAATCACAGTAAGATCGCAAAATCTGTCCAGAGAATTTAAGAAATGCAAACTGATTTGTCATAATTCTATTATTCTTTGAAATTTATTTTTATTAAGATAAAATTTACATAACAAAATTCACCACTTTAACCATCCTAAAATGTACAATTCAGTAATTTTTAGTATATCCACAATGTTGGGCAATCATTGCCACTATCTAATTCCGGGAGATTCCAACATCCCCAAAAGAAATCCAGTATCTGTTAGCAGTTACTCCCAATTCCCCTCTTTCCCAATTCCCTGTTGTTGTTAGGTGCTGTCCTGTTGGTTCCAACTCATAGCAACCCTAATGTACAACAAAACAAAACACTGCCTGGTCCTTCACCATCCTCATAATCGTTGTTATGTTTGAGCCCATTGTTGCAGCCACTATGCCAATCCATCTCATTGAAGGTCTTTCTCTTTTTCACTCTCTACTCTATCAAGCATGATGTCCTTCTCCAGAGACTGGTCCCTCCTGATAACATGTCCAAAGCACAAGAGACCAAGTCTCACCATCCTCACTTCTAAGGAGCATTCTGGTTGTACTTCTCCAATTCCCTGGGAACCATTTATCTACTTTCTGTCTCTATGGATTTGTCTGTTCTGGACATTTCATACAAATAGGATCATCACACAATATATGGTCTTTTGTGTCTGGCTTATTTCACTTAGCATTATATTGTCAAGGTTCATCCACATTGTAGCAAGTATCAGTACTTCATTACTTTCTATGATTAAATGATATTCAATTGCCTGGATATAGCAAATTTTGTTTATCCATTCATCAGTTGATGAATATTTGGGATGTATCAATATTTTAACTGTTATAAATAATGCTGCTATGAACATTTGTATACAAGTTTTTTCTGGACATATGTGTTCAATTTTCTTGGGTATATACCTAGGAGTGGGACTGGGAAGTGATATGGTTAACTCTATATTTAACTGCTGGAAGAACTGTCAAATTGCTTTCCACAGCAGTAGCACCATTTTACATTCCCATCAGCCACGTATGAAGGTTTCAATTTCTCCACATCTTCATCCACACTTACTGTTTGTTCTCTTGCTCTCTTGTATAGTCATCCTAGCGGGTGTGTAGTAGTATTTCACTGTGGTTTTGATCTGACTAATGATGTTGAGCATCTTTTCATATGTTTATTGGCTGTTTGCACAGAAATGCCTAATCCTTTGCCCATTTTTTAATTGTATAAAATTAAACCATTTTACATTCCTGCCAGCCTTGTATGAAGGTTTCAATTTCTCCACATCTTCTCTAACACTTGTCCTCTCTCCCCTTTTTTTTAAATTATAGCCATCCTAGTGGGTGTGTACGGAGCCTTGGTGGTGCAGTGGTTAAGAGCTCAGGCTGCTAACCAAAAAGTCAGCAGTTTGAATTCACCAAATGCTCTTTGGAAACCCTATGCCACTCTACTCTGTCCTATAGGGTCACTATGAGTCGGAATTGACTCGATGGTGCAGAATAACGAACAACCAACAGTGTTGCTGTGTAATGTAGTGGTATTGCATTGTGGTTTCGCTGTGTGACTAATGATGTTGAGCATCTTTTCATGTGCTTATTGGCCATTTGTATATCTTCTTTGTAACCATGTTTATTCAAATCCATTGCCCATTTTAAATTGTTTATTATTATTAAGTTGTAAGAGTTAAAAGAATTTGATATATATTCTGGATACTAGACCTTTATCTGATACATGTTTTGCAATTATTTTATTCTGTTCTGTGGGGTATATTTTCACATTCATGACAATGTCCTTTGATGCACAAATATGTTAATTTAAAGCAACCCTTTTTTTGTTTTCCTTTGGATGCTTGTATTTTTGGTGTCATGTTTAAGAAACCATTGCCTAATACAAGGTCACAAAGATGTTATACCTATGTTTCCTTAGAGTTTTATATTTATAGCTCTTGTATTAGGATTTTGATCTATTTTGAGTTAATTTTTTTATATGGTGTGAAGTAGGGGGTCCAAATCCATTCTTTTGCATGTGAATATCCAATTGCCCCAGCATCATTTGCTAAAAAGACTATTCTTTCCCTACTGAACGGTATTGGCAACCTAGTAAAAAAACAATTGACCCTGGATGCATGGGTTTATTTCTGGTCTCTCAAGTCTATTCCGTTGATCTATATCTCTAACCTTGTGCCAGTACTGATTACTGCCGGTTTTGACTACTGAAGCACTGTAATAAACTTTGAAATTGGGAGTGACAGTCTCCCAACTTTGCACTTCTCTTTCAAGATTGTTTTGGCTATTGGGGACCTCCTGTATTTCTATATGAATTTTAGGATCAGTTTGTTCATTTCCGGAAAAAAAGCACTTGGAATTTTGATAGAGATTGCACTGAATCTGTAGATCACTTTGGGGGAGTACCGACAGGATAACAATAGTAAATCCTCCAATCCATGAACAAGGGATGACTTTCCATTTATTTAGATAATCTTTTCTTTCTTTCAACAATAATTTGTAGTTTTCAGTACACAAATCTCACACCTCATTGGTAACCTTATTCCTTAGTATTTTATTCTTTGTGATACTACTGCAAGTTGAATTGCTTTCTTTCATTTTCAGATTGTTCATTGTTAGTATATAGAAACACAACTGGTTTTTATATATTGATCTTGCATTCTCCAACACTGATGAATGTGTTAACACTAATAGTCTTTAGGGTTTTCTATATAGACAGTCATGTCATCTGCAAAGAGATAGTTTTACTTCTTCCTTTTCAACCTAGGTTCCTTTTCTTTTTTTTTGCCTAGTTGCCCTAGCTAGAATTTCCAGTACAATGTTGAAGAGAAGTGGCAAGAATAGACATCCTAATCTTATTCCTGATCTCATGGGAAAAGCTTTCAATCTTTCATCATTATGTATGATATTAACTGGGATTTTCATGTCTTTCCTGTAACAGGTTGAGGAAGTTCCCTTTTACTCCTACTTTGTTGTTTTTATCATGAAAAGACGTATTTTTTTCAAATGCTTTTTCTGCATCAATTGAGATACTCATGTTTCTTTTTCTTTCATTCAATTAATGTGGCATATTACATTGATTGATTTGGTATGTTGAACCAATGTTGCATTCCTCAGTAAATCCTATTGACTGTGGTGTACACTCCTTTAATATACTGTTGGATTTGGTTTGTTAGTGCTTTATTGAGGATTTTGCATTTATAGTCATAAGGAATATTGGTCTGTAGCTTTTCTTATGCTGTCTTTGGCTTTATCAGGGTAATGCTGGTCTCAGAATGAGTTAGGAAGTGTTCTGTCCTATTCTACTCTTTGGAGGAGCTTGAATAGCACTGGTGTTAATTCTTCTTCAAATGTAAAGCAGAATTTACCAATGAAGACATCTGGTCTTGAGCTTTTTTGTTGGAAGTTTTATTTTTATTTATTACTGAGTCAATCTCCTTATTACAGGTCTATTCAGATTTTCTTCTTCTTCAGTCAGTTTTGCTAATTTGTTTGTCTACCAGTTTGTCCATTTCATCTAGGTTTGTTAGCGTAAAATTGTTCACAGTATTCTCTTATAACCCTTTTTATTTCTGTGAGGCCAGCAATCAAGTCTCCATTTTCATCCTTGATTTTAGTAATTTGAGTCTCCTCTTTTTTTTTTTTCCTTGGTTAGTGTCTTAGCTATCAAGTGCTGCTGTAACAGAAATACCACAAGTGGATGGCATTAACAAACAAATTTATTTTCTCACAGTTTAGGAGGCTAGAAGCCTGAATTCAGGGCACTGGCTCTAGGGGAAGGCTTTTTCTCTCTGTCAGCTCTGTGGGAATGTGCTTGTCTCTTTGAGCTTCTGCTCCTGGGCAATCTTCATGTGGCTTGACATCTCTCTTCCCCCATCTCTGCTTACATAATCTGCTCTTTTCATCTCTTGTAAGAGATTAACTCAAGTCACATGCTACACTAATCCTACCTCATTAACATAACGGAAAATTCATTCTGAAATGGGATTATAACCAGGCATAAGAACGTTAGCATTTACAACACATATTTTTGGGGGACACAATTCAATCCATAAGTCAGTATAGCTAAATATTTGTCAATTTTGTTGACAATCTTTTCAAAGGACCAACTTTTGGTTTGTTTTATTTTCTCTATTGTTTTTCTATCCTGTATTTTGTTTATCTCTGCTCTAATTGTTATAATTTATTTCATTCTTGCTTTAAACTTTTTGCTTTCTTTTTCTAATTTCTTAAGGTAGAAGGTCATTATCATGCTCACCATTTCTCAAGCTGAAAGAACTGAAGAAAAAATTCCAGCCTTGAGTTGCAACAGTGAAGGATTCTATGGGGAAAATATTAAACGATGCAGGAAGCATCAAAAGAAGATGGAAGGAACACACAGAGTCATTACACCAAAAAGAATTGGTCGACATTCAGGCATTTCAACAGATAGCATATGATCAGGAGCTCACGGTACTGAAGGAAGAAGTCCAAGCTGCACTGAAAGCACTGGCGAAAAACAAGGCTCCAGGAATTGACAGAATATTAATTGAGATGTTTCAACAAATGGATGCAGTGTTGGAAGTGCTCGCTCGTCTAAGCCAAGAAATTTGGAAGACAGCTACCTGGCAAACCAACTGGAAGAGATCCGTATTTATGCCTATGCCCAAGAAAGGTGATCTAACCAAATGTGGAAATTATTGAACAATATCACTAATATCACAAGCAAGTAAAATTTTGCTGAAGATCACTCAAAAGCAGCTGCAGCAATATGTTGACAGGGAACTGCCAGAAATTCAGGCCGGATTCAGAAGAGGACGTGGAACCAGGGATATCATTCCTGATGTCAGATGGATCCTGGCTGAAAGCAGAGAATACCAGAAAGATGTTTACCTGTATTTTATTGACTATGCTAAGGCATTCGACTGTGTGGATCATAAATTATGGATAACATTGCAAAGAATGGGAATTCCAGAACACTTAATTGTGCTCAAGAGGAACCTGTACATTGATCAAGAGGCAGTTGTTTGGACAGAACAAGGGGATACTTCGTGGTTTAAAGTCAGGAAAGGTGAGCGTTAAGGTTGCATCCTTTCACCATACTTATTCAATCTGTATGCTGAGCAATCTGAGAAACTGGACTATATGAAGAAGAATGGGGTGTCAGGATTGAAGGAAGGCTCATTAACAACCTGTGTTATGCAGATGACACAACCTTAACTTGCTGAAAGTGAAGAGGACATGAAGCATTTACTGATGAAGATCAGAGACCACAGCCTTCAGTATGGATTATACCTCAACATAAAGAAGACAAAAATTCTCACAACTGGACCAATAAGCAACATCATAATAAATGGAGAAAAGACCCAAGTTGTCAAGGATTTCATTTTGCTTGGATCCACAATTAACACCCATGGAAGCAGGAGTCAAGAAATGAAAAGACGTATTGCATTGGGCTAATCTGCTGCAAAAGACCTCTTTAAGGTGTTGAAAAGCAAAGCATGCCTGACTCAAGCCATGGTATTTTCGATCACATGATATGCGTGCAAAAGCTGGACAACAAATAAGGAAGACCGAAGAATTGACACCTTTTATTGTGGTGTTGGCAAACAATATTGAATATACCATGGACTGCCAAAAGAATGAACAAATCTGTCTTGGAAGAAATACAACAAAAATGCTCCTTGGAAGCAAGGACAGTGAGACTACGTCTTACATACTTCGGACACGTCAGAAGGGATCAGTCCCCGGAGAAGGACATCATGCTTGATAAAGTACAGGGTCAGTGAAAAAGAGGAAGACACTCAAGGAGATGGATTGACACAGTGGCTGCAACAGTGGGCTCAAGCATAACAACGACTGTGAGCACGGTGCAGGACCGGGCAGTGTTTCATTCTGTGGTGCATGGGGTCCCTGTGAGTCGGAACCAACTCGATGGCACCTAACAACAACAACAAAGATGGAACGTTAGGCTATTGATTCATTTCTTCTTTTTTAATCTAAGCATTTCAAGCTATGAATTTCCCTCTGCGCAATACTTTTTGCTGCCTTCCATAAATGTGATATATTGTTTCATACCAAAATTTGTTCATCTCAAAGTATTTTCTAGTTTCCTTTGTGAGACCCGCCATCTTGAACAGGCAAAAGACTGTGCCTGCCATCTTCTGTGATATAGGAACTAACTCCCTGTCTTTAAGCTATCTCCTTCTTTAGGTATGCTTCCTGTTTCTGGCCAAGTTGCGGAAAACAAGTGACTAGAGTCGCAGGACCAGCTGAAACTGGCAAGAACTAGATCTGGCCCGTCTGACATGCACAGAACCATTGACCCCGTCCTCTGAGTGACCTGGAACTCTTCTCCCGCCAGAAAGAATCACACTTTAGTGGTCCAAGATTGGGGGAAGGCTCTCAGAAGTGAGGGGTCCGAGCCTAAGATCTGGTTTGAGAGACCTCCCCCACCCCCTTTTTAGACTGAACAAGCGCAGAAAGGCCGGATGCCTTTTCAGGCCAGACCAATCAGCAAGCTGGCCCCATCTCCAGGAGTTCCTGAAAACCCCAGACCCAACTTACTTCACCCACATAAACCCCTTGGGCTATTGTTCTGGGAGCCATGTTGGTGATGCAAGTCCCGATGTGCTCCTTCGCTTGGCCAACCAAATAAAGCTGCTTGTTTCGCTTTCACCTGTTTCATGTCTCTATGGCCTAGAATAGTCTGATTACATTTGTGATTACTTCTTTGACCCACTGGTTATTTAAGAGTGTGTTTTTCAATTTCCACACACCTGAATTTTCTAAATTTTCTTCTGTTACTGATTTCTATTTTATTCCATTGTGGACAGAGAACATATTTTGTGTGATTTCTTTTTAAATTTATTGAGACTTGTTTTGTGGCTTAACACATGGTCTATCCTGTGGAATGTTTCATGGGCACTTGAGAGGAAACTGTATTCTATTGTTGTTGGGTGGAGTGTTCTATAGGTGTCTGTTAGATTGAGTTGGTTTATACTGTTCAAGACTATTTCCTTGCTAAACTTCTGTCTAGGTGTTCTATTCGTTTTTGAAAATGGAGTATTAGAGACTCTATTATTGTTGAACTGTCTATTTCTCACTTCTATTCTGTTTGTTTTTGCTTCAAGTATTTTCGAGCTCTGCTATAGGTACATATATGTTTACATTTGTCGTAACTTTTTGATGGCCTGATTCTTTTTTATCATTATATAATGTCCTTATTTGCCTCTGTAACCATCAGATTTTCATCATGAAGTGTGGAGAAAAATCTTCGTGTACTTTGGGTACGGCCAGGGGAAAAGAGATCGTTTTGAAATATACTAAAAGCATCCTGTTCTCCTTTATAACTCACACTAGGAGAAATAGATATGTCTGAATAAGCTTATATCTATTAAAGAAATTGAAGCAACAATTAATAACCTTCCCAACACACAAAAAACCAGGCCCAGATGGTTCCACTGGTGAATTCTACCAAATATTTAAAAAGAAAGTATACCAATTCTCGAATAGCTTCTTCCAGGAAATAGAAGCAGAGGAAACACTTCCTAACTTATTCTATGAGGCCAGCATTACCCTAATACCTACTACTATGGATATCATCAAACTCATTCTAAAGTTGATATGGGAAGGCAAAAACCTAGAATAGTTAACATAATATTAAAGAAGAACAAAGTCAAAAGACTGACATGACCAGACTTCAAGAGTACTATAAAGCTATGGTGATCAAGACAGTGTGGTACTGGCAAAAGAATAGACAAATACTTCAATGGAACAGAACAGAGTGCCCAGAAACAGACTCAGACAAATACAGCCAACTGATTTTGGACAAAGGAACAAAGGCAATTCATTGGAAAAGGATTTTTCTTTTCTCAACAAATGGTGCTGGAACAACTGGACATTTACATGCAAAAAAAATCCAGATACAGATCTGACTTTTACAAACGTTAACTCAAAATGGATCTCAGACATATATGTTAAATAAAAACTATACAACTTCTAGAAGCTAACACAGGAGAAAATCTAGGTGACCTTGGGTTTGGCAATGGCTTTTTAAATATACTACAAAAAGTACAATCCATAAAAGAAAAAATGGTTAAGTTGGACTCCATTAAAATTAAAAACTGCGAGGCTGCAAAACACACTGTTAAGTGAATGAAAAGACACGCCACAGACTGGGAGAATATATTTAAAATCACGTATCTAATAAAGGACTTGTGCCCTTAAAACCCAACAAGAAGAAGAAAAACAGCCCAATTGAAAAATGGACAAAAGACCTGAACAGACACCTCAGCAAAGAAGACATACAGACAGCAAACAAGCCTATGAAATGACAGGGGAGAGGAGTACATGGGAACTCTATATTTTCTGTGCAATTTTTTTAAAACCTAAAACCGATCTAAAAATAAAATGTATTAAAAAACTTTTTAAAAGAAGAAAAAAATACTGCTCTAAAAAGAGTTTAATATTTTATTTGAGAAAACCAGGTAAAAGCAATATTAATTTTTTCTAGAAAACAAAGATATCCACCACAGTAAGGTGTTAACCTTTTTTCACAGTATAAATAAGTTATGTAAAATTTAAGCTTTTGATTTATTTCACACTTTATATTCCATCATATATATTCATTGAAGGGAAAAGACTAACAGTACCAATTTACAGCAAAACAGATGAGATATAATTGCTTCTGCATCAAAAGAATCCCATTAGTATAAACAATTATAAACTTCAGACAGATGACTAGGCCATGTTCTATAAATACTAATTTATGTTACATGCTATGTCACCTACTACAAATACTAATTTTATGTTACTACTTGCAAAATATTTCAAATTACACTCAATTTTTTCCCCTGTGCCTCAGTTTTCTCATTTATAATTTAGGAATTTACCCTTTATATAGATTAACCATTAATTAGGATATTTAACTAAAAGGAATTAGCCTAGAAAGTCACATCAAACACAGAGTTTTTTTGTTTTTTGTTTTTAATCCTACTTATAGGTGAAGTTCTAAAGTCAGAGCCTAAATCACCCTGTGAGGGTCACCATGGAGACAGACACGCTGCTGATCAGTAATTGCTCCTCTGGCAGTTTTTCCTCCAGCTCATTATTTCTTTAGTCTGAACACCAGATAAACTGTGTAGCTGACTGGATTTAGAGTCAACATTGTATGACAGATACAGATCTTTAAACATGAGATTTACACACAGCACACAGGATGCTCACACTTTAAAGGCATGTAGCACCTAAAACTCACTGACAGAGCTGAACTTTGAGTTCAGTCCAGGGCAAACACAGAGTGGAATCCAGCCTATTCAAATTATTTTTCTCTCTTTTCCTCTCTCTTTCAACTGTGTATTTAAAATTGCATAAAAATGTGTGTAGCCAATTACGTACTGTGTGCTAAAGTAAAACAGAAAGGAGACTCATGGCCTCGTCTGCCCCCACAATCCACTGTTATTTTTCTCTCTCCTTGAACTCTTTTAGGGCAATTGTTCTAGGGACAGAGAAACAGGCTAGGTTCAACAAAGCTACTAATATGCCTCCTCACATTAGTAACTAATAAGAAAGCAAATGAATCTTTAGATAAAGAGATGTTTACTGGGTCGTACCCTGAACATCACTAATTTTTATTTAGACAAGTTTCTCGTGTGCTGTTAATTAGAACTAGTCTTGTAAAGAAATCCTTCATACCTCTCTTGTACTACTTTTTCCACACACAGCTGGTGGTGGTGAGCAGAGCACAGAGCATTTCTGGCCCTAGATACAGAGCAACCCTAACTCAGGTCAATGTATGTTTCTTCACTTACATACTATTGTGGCCAAAGCAAAGAAATTGTTGAGGCTTACAATCTTAGGATACAAAGAAAATCCTAACCATCAAATTTCAAAGTAAAGACTAACAGATAAAAACAAGAAAATCTTAAGTTTTTTAGGAATAAAATATTTTGCTAACACAATCAAATAAGATAATCAGGAGAGAAGTGTCTGCACTTGCTGTGGCGACCGATGTAGAATGTTCTCTGGATCTTTGTATTCACTGACTGGATTCATCACAGCTGCATACACTTCACTGTAGGCTCTGCATACTAATTCTGTAGACTGTTTTATGATCTGCTCTCTATCAATAAACAAACAACACGTGAGTACATAATCTCAAAATATTCACTAAGAAAGCTTCATATTTGAATCAATACATTTCATTTTCATAATTATCACACACTATTTAAAAATCACTGCACAACTACATGAGTTACTTATCTTAATTTAGGAATATAACCTATTTTTATATTTGTTAATTTATTCTTCCCCATTAGTATAGAGTAGGAGGGCAGGGATTGTGTTTTGTTCACTGCTGAATCCTTAGGGCTAGTACAGTGACTGGCATATAGTGGACTGCTAAACAAGCAATAGAAACTCTGATCTATCATCAGTGCATTGATTTTGCAAAAGCAACTGATAACACATTAACCTTAAGGAAAGATGCTTACAAATATTCAACACTTTTCTCCCTTAGGAAAAGTTACAATAAACTGCCCTTTCAACAATACGTCCTACGCTAACAACTGCACCTCTTAGATTCTTCTTCATCTCTATTTATATTGCCAGGCTAAAAACATGTTAACACTTGCCTACAACAAATTATAGCACTCTCACAAATATACATTTCTACAAAACACATAAAAGAGTAATATAAATAGTCTTGCAAATGTTTTCAAAAATATCCAGCTATAAAATATAGCGTTGCACTCAATCTGCATCAACTCTTTTCGTGTTTCAATAACATTTATTTCCCTGTCACCCCCCAGCTCCAGCTACTATTCATACTGTTATACTCAGTGACGTGAACACTAACACTATTCTTCTGATTCTTACAAAATTAAAAACAAGCCTTTCAAACTCTACTCCCAAACCTACTTTTCTTCAAATATTCCCTATTTCTGTAATGGCATTAACCATTGTTCCAATTCTCTCAGTTCAGGCCCTTACGACCTCTTTCCTGGAGTACACAAAAAACTCTATCTTCTTCCTACTTCCAGTCCCTTCCACCTTCAATCCATCATAAACACTGCTGTTACATTAGTCTTTCTGAAGTATAACTTTTATCATGTCTCTCCCTTACCTGGGGCCATCAAGGACTGTCAATGGTTTCTTCTGGTTTCAGAGAAGTCAACATTCCTTATTCTATCACTTAACATCCTTTAACATACCTTCTATTCCACAACTCTAGTTCTGCAGTCCCGTGCAACTCTTGACTGTTCTCTCCACCTGCTCTTGCCGACCTCAGTGTCTGCTCACACTCCTCCACTTGCCTACAATGCCTCTATCTCTAATTCACCTTTGAATGCCCGAGTCTCATCAAAATGCTGTCATCCATGAAACTGTCCCTGTTCTTCACAGCTAGAAATAATTACTCCCTTTTTGGACAGTCCATGGCAGTTTTCCTGTTCTTCTCTTTTACGGCATTTACCACTTCCTACTTTATAGTAAACTGCATTTTCTCGATTCTTAGATCCTAACAACTTTGTGTTGGGGAAGGGGGTATTTCCATATTAAATGTATACAACAATGCTGATATATCTCAATTTCAGAATGCCAAAAGGTTAAAGAAAAAAAGATGGGAGAAATATAAACTGTCCATGTCTTAGCTCTGTAAAACTTCACATAACTTAATTTTGCTCATATTCGTGTCCCTTAAAATGTAGCATATTTGAAATAAGGTGGGTGCTTAATAAATGCTCACTGAATGCCTGGAAGGAAAAAAAAAACATTTTTCTAAAAAGAATTACTATTCTGGGCATGTGTAGTGGGAATAATAACAGTCATGCACTGCTTAATGTCCATTCGGGCAATGTCTGACTGCATATATGTCTGTGGTCCCGTAAGTCTATAATAGGGTTCAGAAATCCTGATCGGAGAATGGGATGTAGCACACATAACAAGACGTAGCAAATGCAACAGCTTCCTGCATGCAACACAACTATCTCATGTCTCTTGGATACCAAGTGATTGTGGTGCCAGGCGTATAACGGCACAGTACATACGTAACCTGTAATACATGTCTTGATAGTCATAATAAACAACCGTTACTGGCTTTTGTATGCACTGTATGTACTTTCTATCATTATTTTAATGTGAACTTTCCCTACTTACAAATAAAAAGTTTACCACATAGCAGTGTATGCTTCAATTTGTAGGCAGCAGCGTCCAATCTCATGTATTGTGCGTCCCAAGTGTTGTCGTGTTATTTCTGTTTAATTTTATTTATTACAAATCACTGTATTTAACTGAAATTTTTTAATATAATAGGCTTTACGGCAGTCCGTTCGTAAGTACAGGTTGTCTGTAAGTCAGACGTTCATAAGCCGGCAATGGCCGTAATACAGTGTTTGCACAACGTCCAAATCACATAACGTGCTACTCCACAGAACAGACTGTGGACGTTAAGTGACTTACGACTCTAACACGTTCATTTTTATGTAAGTCAATGCCATGGAGTCATCACCAACAGAATGCATTCTTTAAGCTGAGTTTCTAGGAATTATGATCTTTTTTGATAATCATGATCAAAATAATGCATTTTTAAGATTGTATGTGGAAATGTGTGCATCGTGGTCTACAAATGAAAAAAAAAGTTGGATTAAATTAGGAAGAAAGTCCATGTATGATCTTGGATCACAGGCACGCTGGTCTGATTGGGTCTCAAACTCTTGGGAGCAACTTGACATTTTCCAAAAATTGCTAACGTTTCCCAAGTGAGAGTGGTAGTGGGAGGATATGCTGACATTAAATTCTCTGAGCAGAGTAGGGTGATGTTACTGACTGTACTGCCTTCCTGCTAGAATGGATGATGGAAGAAACCGATCTGGAAACCTACTTAACCAGGTGAGGCTTCAAGGTATTTTCTGATCTATACTGATTGATGACCCTTCCAGTAATCAACTGGGCTAAACAATGAATGCAGCAAAATGATGCAAAAATTCTTTCCCATAAATGAAATAGCTGAAAAATACTAAAAGCTGGGTATTTTTGAAATGCATCATATATGCTATACATCTGATAACCATTTTGCAACAAGTCAGACATTTGATTTTATATACAGGCTTTTCAGTTCTACACTCAAAGCAGTAAGACAGAAATTTGGGGGGAGTGTATTAGCATTCATTACTCACATTACTCTATCTAAACTCTATCTGGGCTCAGTCCAAACCAAAACCAGTTCCACTGGGTCAATTCCAACTCATGGAGACCTCATGTGTGTCAGAGTAGAACTCTGCTCTGTAGGGTTTTTAATGGCTGTTTTTTGGAAGGAGATCACCAGGTCTTTCCTCTAGGTGCCTCCGGGGAGACTCAAACCCCAATCTTTCTATTAGCACAGTGTATATTTGATACTATATAAGAAGTATACAGAAAACAACTCCCCACACTCACTTTCATTTACGCTTTCTAATGAATTATATATGATACAGTAGAGATAAATGGTATCAGAAGACAGAGACTCTCTAGTTGAAACTCTGTCACTTACTATTCAGTTGCCTTGAACAAGTAATTCAACCTCTCCAGGAATCATTTCTCCAAGGTAGAACAAAATATTTGACTAGATAATATTTATAAGATACTTTCAGCTTTTAAATTATACTATTCCACTGAGAATTAAGAGGATTTTAAGAAGTTGTTAAAAAACGGATTCTCGTTCTTTGTGTGTGTATATATACATATATATGCACATATGTGTATATTTATGTGTGTGTATATATACACACACACGCATATATTACTGCTTTGGAGAATTAGGTTCCCTAAATGTTTATAATAAGCATATCATTTATTTATATATAAATGCTACTTCTGAAGTGTTACAAGTTTTTTCTCTTGCCATTTTACTATCCCTTCCTTTTTAAAGTACTAATTACTATGTTAAGTTTATCCTTCATCTTAAAAAGTGTATGTATGTATCTGTCTATCTGTCTGCCTGCCTGCCTGTCTGCCTACCTACCTACCTATCTAGTTATTAGCCTGATATCTTGGTCCAAATTATTCACTTATCACTAACATCACAGTATGAAACAGCAGAGTCAAACAATGAGTCATTACAGAGACAAATAATGTTCAAAATGGTAAAGTTTCTAGTATTATACAACTAAATCCAAAATGACAAAAAATCATGTCAGTCCTTATCCCTTTAGAATATTCTTACCTACTGATCATCCGTGTACAGGTAGAGAAAATCAATTTTTTTTCTCTTCAGTAGTGTAAGCTGAACAGTGGTTCTAGCATAGGCATCCACCTCAGATTTTACTTACATACTATATGTTACTAAATCATAGCCAAGCCCACAGCTGATGGATGGAGAGTATTTTTAGAATTGTGTCTGTAGGTTAAAGACAGGCCCTTCTTTCACATGACCAAGGCATACACAAAAAGGCCAGTTCCAAAACAAACACTGTTGTTTTTACTTGAACGTAAGCTATGAACATCTATAAAGTTAGAGCACTAACCTTCCTAGTCCTTACACTACCATGAAATCTTCATAGGTATTAATTTGTTACGTGGTGCTCTACTGGCCTTTCGGCAGTTTAATAATCCTTCCAGTGCAAGTATAATCTTCAAAAAAATAAAAACATGACTCTCATACAAATAATGAACAAACTCGTCAAAAAGTTAACAACTCGTTATTATGGACTGAATTGTGTACCCAAAAACTGTGTGTCAACTTGGCTAGGCCACGATTCTCAGTATCTTGTGATTGTCCATTTTGTCAGCTGATGTGATTTTCCTACGTGTTGTAACTACTAACCTCTATGATGTTAATGAGGCAGAATTAGAGGCAGTTATGTTAATGTGGCAGGACTCAACCTGTAAGATCAGGTTGTACCTTGAGTCAATCTCTTTTGAGATATAAAAGAGAGAAGCAAGCAGAGACCGAGGGACCTCATACCACCAAGAAAGCAGTGCCTGGGCAGAGTATGTCCTTTGGACCCAGGGTTCCTGCGCTGAGAAGCTCCTAGACCACGGGAAGACCACAAGGAGCTTCATCCAGAGCAAACAGACAGAAAGCCTTCCCCTGGAGCTGGCACCCTGAGTTTGGACTTCTAGCCTCCTAGACTGTGAGAATACATTTCTCTTCGTGGTATTTCTGTTATATTTCTGTTACAGCAGCACTAGGACTTAGCAGGACTAACAACACATTCATTAATGAGGAAACTAATTAGGACAGTAAAGGTTCACAGAGCATTGTGAGGAACTGGGCATTCATAGGCACTTAAAAAAGGAATGTTAGTTTCCGGGATTTACCCAGCCACCATGGCTACAGAAAGTCTGGACTACATAAAAATTTGAAACTCTGTTCTGCAATTTCCCCTTTTTGATCAGCATTCTTCTAGAGAATGTTTCATCAAAACATTCAGTTAATGGTAACTGGGCACCATCCAGTTCTTCTGGTCTCACAGCAAAGGAGGCAGTTATTCATGGAGGCAATTAGCTACACATTCTATTTCCTCCTCCTATTCCTGACTCTCCTTCGTCCCCTGTCGCTCCAGATGCATAGAGATTAATTGTACCTTGGATGGCCGTTTGCAAGCTTTTAAGACCCCAGGAACTATGCAATGAACTATGAAGTAGAACAGAAGCACTACACACGATATTAGGCCATTCAACTGGGATGTCCCATGAAACCATGACCCTAAACCTCCAATCCAAAAAATGAAATCCCATGAGGTATATGGTTGTACATAAGCAGCCTCAGCAGCTGCTGTTTTTGTTGTTGTTGTAGTAAATATATCACATAACTTTTGCCAATTCAACTTTTTACGGGGGTATAACTTACTGACATCAATTACATTAATTGGCTGTGCAACCCTACCTTTAGTCAATGTGATTTTTCCATCACCATAAACAGAAACTCAGTGATCCATAAGCAATAAGCCCCCCTTCCCTCTCCCTCTCACCCCTGCTAAGCACTAATAAACTCTGGTCTCTATACATTTACCTGTTCTTATCTTTTTATGTAAGTGAGGTCATACAATATTTGTCCTTTTCTGATTGACTTATTTCAGTTGGTATAATGTCTTCAAGCTCATTCCACGTTCTAGCATGTATCAAGACTTCATTTCTCTTTATGGCTGAGTAGTATTCCATCGTGTATGTGTACTACACTTTGTTTATCCATTCATCTGTTGATGGGCATTTAGGTTGTTTCCACCTTTTGGCTATTGTGAATAATGCTGCCCCAAAACTATTGCCCTGGGATAATCTTTGAACCTTAAACTAAAAAATCCCTTAAAATCTTCTTAAAATGAAACAATACTTTAGATTAACTAGTAAACAATGTCTGCTTTGTGCACTGTGCTCTTTCAAGAACTATCTACATGGGCTCAAACTGACAACAGCAACTCAAAAGATTAGATAGGAAACTTAAGGGGCAGTGAGTTTATTTTAATAGGGGAAGAATAATTTGGAAAAGGAGGGTGAGAATGGTCATACAACTTGAAAAATGTAGTCAATGTCACTGAATTGTAGGTGTAGATATTGTTGAATTGGTTTATGTTCTGTGGTGTACATTCCCAACAACAAAAAATAAATTTAAAAAAAGTAATGTTAGAATAAAATAGGTTAGATACAAAACTGGGTATGTCCTACAAAGCAGTAAGAACTGTAACTTTTGTGGTTATCTCTTCTACCAGACAGAAGCTACACATTAACATGTAACTCCACAGACTTTGGGACCTTTAATCAATGGTGAACAGAGAATCGAACTAAGGTACACTGCCCTAAATAATAATAACTGGATAGGCCTATTTAACAATGCTTCAGTATGACACTGAAAGGACACGCTATTCTCCCAGATCTCTTTTATCTTATTTCCAAGTTTTTCTTAACATCTCTTACACTTAGAAAATAGTTTGCTATACCAGGTTTATCATATATCAAACAGAATAATCATCTAGTAACTTTACTATTAGAAAAAAGGAAAAGAATTGAGGGAGCAGATCACCAGTTTGCTACAGCATTTTATAGTTAACACTGAGAAATTCAATATGTCTAATTAAAAATGTCAAGGTGCAATAACAATCTAAAATTTTAAAAATCTTAATAAAGATGAACATATAATAATGGAAATAATGTCATTCTTTCTTTTTTTTTTAAATTGTGCTTTAGGTGAAGGTTAACAGAGCAAATTAGTTTCTCATTCAATAATTTTTACACAAATTGTTCCATGACATAGGTTGTGCTCCACACAGTATATCAGCACTCTTTCCATTACCACTCTGAGTTCCCCATTTCCATCTGTCCAGTTTTCCTGCCCCTTCCTGCCTTCTCATCTTTGCTTTTGGGCATATGTTGTCCTTTTGGTCTCATGTAGGTGATTGTTCTAAGAAGTACTTTCCTCATGTACGTTATTGTTTATTTATAGGCCTGTCTATTACTTGGCTGTAAGGTGATCTCCAGGAATGGTTTCAGTTCCAAGTTAGAAGGGTGTCTGAGGGCTATAGACTTGGGGGTTTCTCCAGCCTCTCTCAGACCAGTAAATTTGGTCTTTTTTATGAATTTGAATTTTGTTCTACATTTTTTTCCTCCATTCTAACCAGGACCTTCTATTGTGATCCTGGTCAGAGTGGGCAGTAGTGGTAGCCGGGCACCCACTAGTTCTTCTGGCCTCAGGTTGGACTAATTGTTTCCTTAAGTCTTTGGTTTTCTTCCCTCTCCTTTGCTCCAGACGGAAAGAGAACAACAGTTGTATATTAGATGGCTGTTCACAAGCTTTTAACATCCCAGACACTATTCACCGAAGTAGGATGTAGAAAGTTTTCTTTATGAACTGTTATGCCAATTGACCTAGATATCCCCCAGGACTATGGTCCTTAGCCTCCAAGCCCAGTAACTCAGTCCCTCAAGGTGTTTGGTTGTCATTCTCATTTTAAAATATGTTCTGAGACATTAACTGTATTTTAAATAATTATTTAAAGCCCTGAGCTATGATAAGAAATGAACTGCTTACTTCCAGAATCATTGAGCTTGTCATTAAACACTACTTTAGGATTTTGGTTACCATAACAACGTGACACAACTTTTATCATTACCATAAACCCACCATTTCTAAAAATAGCTTATTTCAACACTCAGGTTCTGTCATTAAAACTGAGCTTTCTTACAGCACCACAGTTAAGACTGCAATCAAATGCTCCACAGGAGAAAACATGGTGTTAACAAATTAAGCCTGAAAAACTAAGAAAAAAGATGGTAATATACTTACGAATAAGAGTGGTTAAAAAAATGCACATTTGATTTCCCTTTATCATGGTATACATATCAGAAATGTCACGACGGGTCAAGTCAATGTTTCAGCCCATGTCGGTTCTATCTCACAGTGAAATTAAAGCATATTTTGAGACTGAGGCATCCATCTTACTAAGTGTGATCTATCACATATCTCAAATATCTCTGGGCTTCCTTTAAAAATCATAATATAATCTCAACAGATGAAGGGTAATAAAAATACAGTCTAGTATTGAAGAACTCTGCAATCAGAGACAGCGGATGCAAATCTTGGCTCTGCTTCTTACTGTTTGACCTTGGTTCAATTACTCGACCTTTCAGTGCAATGGCCTCTTTTGTAAAATGAAGAACCTAATCACTGGGAAGGTTAAATGAGATAATCCAAATCCATTAAAAGATCACTGTGGCTGAAGCATTCAGATTAGATTGTAGCAACTGGGGGGAGTAGAGAGGGCAAGTATGAAAAGAGAATAGTTCACAGGCTACTGTGATGATCCAGGCACAGGTGATGCTAACTTGGGCCAGACGGTGACTGAGGAGATGTTCAAAAGTGATCAGAGTATCTTCTCACATTTTCCTTTCTTGATATATATTTAACAGAATGGTCCTAGGGGAATTTTTATTGGAGTTATACTGCATTTATAGATTAACCTGTTTCACTAGTGATTTTTCCATCAAGGAACATGGTATGTCTATTTATTCACATCTTCTTTTAGATTTTTTAGTAAAGTTTTAAAGTTTCTTCATATAATTTTCCACATATATTACAGGCTTTATTCCTATTCCTAGGAAACAATTTTGAGGCTATTATAAGGTCTTTCATTTCCCATTACATGTTCTCATTAGATATTGTTGGTATATAAGAAAGTTACTAATACTTGTATGTTACTATTGAATCTGGTCAAGTAACTGAACTCTACTTTAGTTCCATTAGTTTACCAGCTGATCACCTTTGTTTTGATTTCGGTACCCATAAAGTAAAATAAAAAACCCATTACGGTCGAGTGGATTCCAACTCATAGAGACCCTATAGGACAGAACAGAACTGCCTCGCAGGGTTTCCAAGGAGCAGCTGGTGGATTTTAATTACTGAGTAATTAGAAGACCTGTTTTAATGCTGGATCTTAAGTGTATAAAATGCCCTATGTTTACAAACCCTGAGTTTTAAATTAAGTAGCCTAACTGATAAACTATAATTTCAATTATTCTAATAAAAAACTGAAAATAAAATCACGGTAGCATTTACTTTTAGAATACTTTGCAAATAACATTTTAGAAATTTTTTGAATGAAAAAAATGGAGGTTAAAATTTCATAGGAACTAATCAATTTCTGGAGGCGTTCATGGTTCAGTGGTAGGATTCTCTTCTCACCTTCCATTCAGGAGACCCAGGTTCAATTCCCAGCCAATGCACCTCATACACAGCCACCACCCACCTGTCAGTGGAGGCTATGATGCTGAACAGGTTTCAGTGGCGCTTCCAGACTAAGACACACTAGGAAGAAAGGTGTGCAGATATACTTTTGAAAAATCAGCCAATGAAAACTCTGTGAATCGCAACGGTCCAAGCCCGTTTTGCATGGGGTCACTGTGAGTCAGAGGCCAACTTGAAGGTAGCTAACAACAACCAATTTCTAATTCTTAGTTGCATTACTATTAATTTATATAATCCATATGCTTAATTCAATTTTTAAATATCATTATAATTAGTAAGAATTATTTGCTAACAAGATATTAAACACATAATAT
>NW_004444141.1:2207900-2222011 GCF_000243295.1 Trichechus manatus latirostris
GTCATAAAACAGCATGTGTGTTACTGTTACATGAGAAACTATCTGTTCTGTAAGCCTTCACCTGAAGTACAATAAAATATTAAAAAAAAAAAAATTATGCTCATTTGACTTCTAAAAAAATAAAATTTAGATTGCTACTGTTAAACAATAGGGCAATAAAAGTAAACGGGAAGTAAAACTATTTGTTTCAGTAACAGAACACAAACACTTCATTTGAAATATTTAAGGGTTAGAAGACCTGAGAAGTACTCAGGGACAAAGTCTTCAAATATGTCCATCTAAAATGTTCTTCCTCACTGCTAGTTCAATAATTTTTATTTAACTTTTACTAAGAGAAAAAAAAAAAAAAAGCTAGAAGACATATTTCTGAGTCTAAGTACTTTAAAATTTTGACAAATATTGCCAAAACTACCCTCTAAAAACACTGTACTCCCACCACAGAGTATGAAAATGCCCATTTTCCCAGACTCTTTCCATTATTAATCAAATTTTTTCATCTTCAATAACATGACAGGCAAAATTTCTCATTGTTTTAATCTGCATTTCCCTGATAATTATTACTTTTCATATATCTACTTGCCATTTTCATTTCTTCTGTGAATTGTCCAAACATACAGTACCCTTTTTTTTTTTACTGTCTCTTACTGATTTGTAGGGTTTTTTTAAATATATTAAGGATAATATATTAAGGATAATTTGTTACATATTTTGCAAATATTCCTCCACACTGTTACTTACATTTTAACTTTTCCGTACAAAAATTTTAAATGTCATACAGTCAAATCTGTTGATTTTTTCCTTTATGGCATTTGAGCTCCCTGCCAACCTTTAAAATTCATTAGAAATTCCCCTTAATCACCCTATTATAAAAAGAATAATGGTCTGCTTAGTACTTAGTGAGGCTTCAAACAGTTGAACATTCAAATACTAAGTGTTGAAACATATAGCTAAAAAAAAAAATTGCAGGCATTTGATTTAGAAATTAAATAATTTAAGAAACACACCCAAACTTTTGAGCCATGGCTAAATGAGTTTCTCTTATGATCTCTCAGGTCCTTAGAATTTGTGTTTGAGAAAGAAATAAGACCTTTACTATTATCTTTTAGGATAACAGAACATAAAAGTTAAAAAAAAAATTAAACTCATTTACTCTACTGGGAGTTTCTAGAGATACAGTGATCTAACTCATTTCCAGTCAATTCTAAAATATTTCAAATTCTTTAGCATGTTGAGCCGAAAGCTGTCATCTTGCTCTATCTACTGCTTATAATCTATACTCCAAAATAACAGAAAATTAGTGTACCACTTCTGAAAAGCAACCTCCTTTTAAATATTTAAACACTTTTCTTCAAGTTTGACAGTTCTTCCCTTACTGCACTACTCTGACATAAATATTTGTTCATATGTCTAATTGTCTCAACCAGACTATGCGTTCCATAAAGTCAGTGTAAATATCTTTTAATTATACTCATAATAATTTAAAAAGCCTTTCACTGATTAAAGATTGTGAAGCTACACACAACCAAGCAACAAGAATGGGTAAGAAGCAATCAGACTTCTGAAGTGTCTATATTAGTAATTTTATAACGGTAGAAGGAGGAGGTAGGGTGGCTTAGAACCTCCGTTTAGGAGCCAGTGCTGTCACTGATGGGGATGTATGGCATCCCTTGGGGGTGCTGAGGAGTCCCTGGGTAGTATAAATGGTAATACATTCGGCTGCTAACCAAAAGGTTGAAGGTTAAGTCCACCCAGAGGCACCTTGGAAGAAAAGCCTACCAATAATCAAAAAAATCACCCAATGAAAACCCTATGGAGCACAGCTCTACTCTTGACACACACAGGGTCGCCATAAGTCAGGGTCAACTCGATTGCAACTGGTAGGGGTGCTAAGGCAAAAACAAAGGTTGAGAACTACATACAGATCCTTAATGGCAAATCTCCTATTCTTGAAAAAAAAAAAAAATTATCTAAGGAATTTATTTGGCATTTAAAAATACTAGAATCTTTACCAACTACTTGGAACCAAAATACTTACTTCACTGTGGCACTCAGAAGGAAATTCAGCTGTGGCATTAACAGATTGTCTGGGGCTGCTAGGTAACGATCAAACTGAACCTTAATGAAACAGAGAAATGCAAACCATAAAGTACACATATTTGCTAACAAACATCTCTTTTAAATCTTAGAGAAAGAAAATATTCTACAATCTAAATAACTAGTTCTTTGTGTTCTCAATGGGTTTTTTTCTTGGATATCCTAACTAAAACTCTCTAAAACTGTCAACTTGTTAATACAGTCAATATTAGCAATACTTACTTTTAAAAATTCCAAATCCAAACCATAAATATTAATCTCTTCATCAAGCTTTTGAGTAATAGCAACAAAAAGTCATCAGATTTCAAGTCTACCTTACTTTCTTGCATCCACTATATTTGTTTATTTGTGCATTCATTCAGTGAGTATTTACTGAGTACCTACCATTTGAAAGGTTCTGTGTTGGGCAACAGGAATATAATGACGAGCAAAAGAACTACAGTCCCTTGCTTCACAGGGCTTATAGTCCAGTAGGAGAGATATGAAACCAATGATAATAGAAATATGTAATTACAAAATGCGGTAACTGCTATGAAGGAAAAAAATCAAGGTACACATATGTGCACTGCATAATGTCTGTTTGGGCAACGTCCAACCGCACATATGTCCGTGATTCCATAAGGTGACAACAGAGTTCAGAAATCCCAATCAGAGAACAGGACTTAGTGCAAGTACTTTGCTAAGTACTGTAGATCCTACCTGTCTCACTAGCTCTCCGGGCCCTGGGGCAGCAGGGGGAAGGGGACTCACCCACCCATGGCTGCATGCCCCACTGTGCTCGCCCCAGGTAGAAGCCATGCAGACACTGCCGGGGCCACCAAGGGGGACGGCCCGCGAGGCCACCGCGGCACTCAGCCAGGGTGGCCTGCAGGTCAAGCCTGAGCCTGAGACTGCAGCTCCTCCCATGGTGGCAGCCACAGAGCAGACCCGGCTGCTGTGGTGGTGGGAGGAGGGGCAGGAAGGCGGACAGGGGAGGAGGCAGAGGTGGAGGAGAGGCAGGCAGGGCTGGAAGAGTTTAAAGTCCATTGGGAGGGCAGGGAAGGCAGGCAGGGAGGAAGGGAAGGGAACGGGTGGCAAGCCTGGAGGCGGCAGCTGGATGGCGAGTGTCTGCTGCAGCGGGGGCCAGGTGCAGCTCTCAGAAACCAGCATGGCAGCAGTGGAGTCAGTTTCTGCAGTCTCTCCGTGTGGCGGCAGCAGTACAGTCCCGGGCTCGCCAGGCGACTGTCCTGCACGCCTCTCTCCTGTATATAATACGGTGTTCGCACAATGTCCAAATTACATAATGTCCTACTTTACAGAACCTACTGTGGACATTAAGCAACGCATACATGTACCATCAAAGGACAAATCAGGGGAACATGACCTAGTCTCTGGGTTTAGCAAAAGCATTTCTGAGGAAAGGACATTTGGGGGAGATCTTAGAGATGGACAGACATTAACTAAGGGGGGGAATTTTTTTCAAGAATGGGACAGCATGGATGAAGGAGCTGAGGTGACGAAGGGAATAGATAGAGAGGAAGAGACTAGTACATATACGGCTTGTAGACTTTTATAAGGATTTCAGTTTATATCATAAAATCATTAGGACACCACTGAAGTTAAATAGGGGAGTAACATTTAACTTTTAAAAAGCTCAATCTGGATAGAGCAAAGCAAACAGGATGGAAGGTTGTCAGGGTAGATGCAAGGACACCAGTTAGATAGCTACTGCAACATCTTAGGCCACAGAGATGGTAAGGATGGGGGGAAGGAGAGAGACTGGAGAGTCAGAGTAAAATCACCAAGACTTCGTTAGAGGTAGACTCCCAGGTTTTAGATGTGGGTAAATTAATTCACAGCACTATCAGTACATTTCTTATTATTTCTTTGTTTTCACTGAAGTCAGTCAACCTTTATTCAACATCCACTACATTCAAACGTGTATAGCTGTCTTCCTCTGCTGGCCTGGTCTGTTTTAGGAGTTATGGAGATACAAAGACATACATTACATAATTGCTGCTTTCAAACCCATCTCTAGTGCCTTCAGGGTTTTTTTCCCTGGTCTGTGGCCCAAAAAGCTTACTAACATGTAGAAGGAAGAAAACCAGAATTTAGATACCTTTTATTCTAAAAATGTTTTAAAAAATTTAATTATGATAAAATATGCATAACAAAACATCTGTCATTTTAACCATTTTTAGGTGTGCAATTCAGTGACATGAATTACATTCATCAACCATCACCACTATACTTTTCCAAATGTTTTTCACAGTCCTCAACAGTCCCCCTCCCCGAGCCCTTGCTAATCGCTAATAAACTTTTGTCTCTATATATCTGCCTATTCTATATATTTTATTTAAGTGGGAACGTACAGTGTTTGTCCTTTTGTCTTATTTCACTTAGCATGTCTTCAAGGCTCATCCATGTCACAGAAGCATCACAACTTCATTTCTCTTTATAACTCTAATATCCGTTGTGTGTATACACATTCTGCTTATCCATTTACCTGTTGATGGACACTTGCTTGTTTCCACCTTTTGGATACTGTGAACAATGGTGTACAAGTATGTGTCTGAGTCCCTGTTTTCAAGACTTTTGGGTATATACCTAATGTGGAATTGCTGGGTCATACAGTAATTCTACATTTAACTTTGTGAGGAATTGCCAAACCATCTTCCACAGTGGCTGCCCCATTTTACATCCTCACTAGCAATGGATAAGGATTCCAGTTTCTCTACATCCTTGCCAACATGTTATTCTCTGTTTTCTTGGTAACAGGCATCCTTGTGGATGTGAAGTATCTCACTGTGGTTTTGATTTGCTTTTCCCAAATAGCTAATAATGTTGAGCACCTTTTCATGTGCTTATTGGGCATTTTGTATACCTTCTTTGGAAAAATGTCTATTCAAGTCCTATGTCCATTTTTTGATTGGGTTGTCTATCTTTTGTTGTTGAGTTGTAGAGCTCTTAATATATCCTGGATACTAAACCTTTATCTGATATATGGTTACCAAATATTTTCTCCCATTTTGTAGGTTGTCTCTTCACTTTTTTGATGAAGTCCTTTCATGCACAAAAGTTTTAACTTTTATGAAGTCCAATTTATCTATTTTGCCTTTTGTTGCTCATGCTCTTGGTTATCTAAGAATCCACTGATAAAAACAGGTCTTGAAGCTTTCCTCATTTTCTATTTTTGTCCGATATAGCCATCCCAGCTCTCTTTAGGTTACTATTTGCATGGACTATTTTTTCCCACTCTTTTACTTTCAATCTATCTGTGTCTTTGGTTCTAAAGTAGGTCTGTTGTAGACAGCTTATAGTTGAATCGTGTTTTCTTACCCATTTTGCTAATCTCTGCCATTTGACTGGAGAGATTAATCCACTAACATTTGAAGTAATTACGAACAAGAAAGAACTGCTCTTTTGCAATTTGTTTTCTGTGTGTCTTATACTTTTTGAGACCCTCATTTCTTTTGATACTGCCTATTTTTGTGTTTAGTTGGTTTTTTTGTAGTGAGTTATTCTGATCCTCTTTTCACTTCTTTTTGTGTATGTTTTTCAGACATTTTCTTTGTGGTTACCATGAGAATTACTTTTAACATCCTGAATTTAAGCTATAACCTAGCTGAAATTGAAGGAGCCCCAGTAGCGCAATGGTTAAGTGCGCAGTTGCTAACCAAAAGGTCAGCAGTTTGAACTCACCAGCCGCTCCGCAAGAGAAAAGACCTGGCTATCTGCTCCCGTAAAGATTACAACCTAGGAAACACTATGGGCAGTTCTACTCTGTCCTATAGGGTCGCGACGAGTCAGAATCGACTTGACAGCAATACAACAACAAAGTTGAAACTGACAGTAACTAACTTAAAAACTTAACCAATTTAATAACATACAAAAATTGTTCCTATACTGCTACTCCCAAACCCCTTTATGTCACAATTACATCTTTCTACACTGTATGTCCAATAACATAATATTTTTTATACGTTTGTCCTTTAAAGCACATAGGACATGACAAGTAGAGTTACAAGTAAAAAATGCCATAAAACTGGCTTTTTCATGTGCTTGTTCGCCATTTTGTATATCTTCTTTGGAGAAATGTATATTCAAGTCCTATGTCGATTTCTATCCATGAAATTACCTTTACTGGAGATCTTTTGTCTTCATTCAGCTTCCAGTTACAGTCCAGTGTCCTTTTATTTCAATCTGAAGGACCCCTTTAGCATTTCTTGTAGGGAAGGTCTCATGGAATGAATTCCCTTAGTTTTTGTTTATCAGAGACTATCTTAATTTTACCCTCATTTTTGAAAGCAGTTTTTACATACACAGAATTATTGGCTGACAGTTCTTTTCCTTCCATACTTTAAATCTGTTACCCTTCTGACCTCCATAGTTTCTGAGGAAAAAACTGGCACTTATCATACAGAGGATCCCTTGTATGTGAAACTCGCTTCTCACTTTTTTCTTGGGTCTCTTTCATCTTTGAGAATCTGATTATGTCTTGGTGTGGGTATCTTTGGGTTTATCCTATTTGGAGGTTGTTGGGCTTTTTGGATGTGTCAATTCATGATTTTCATTAAATTCAAAAAGTTTTCAGCCATTATTTCTTCAAATATTCTTTCTCTCTTCTCTTTTTAGGACTCCCATAATGTGTATGTTGGTTCCTCAATGGTATCGCAGGAGTCCCTTACTCTGATCACTTTTCTTCATTCTTTTTTTCTTTTTACCCCTCAGACGCAATAATTTCAGTTGTCTGTTTTCAAGTTTACTGGTTCTCTCTTCTGCCAGCTCAAATTTACTGCTGAACTCCTCCAGTGAATTTCTCATTTCAGTCACTATACTTTCGAGCTGTAGTATTTGTTTGGTTCCTTCTTAAAATTTCTTCTTCTTTCCTGAAATTCTCCTTTTGTTCCTGTATCATTTTCCTGATATCCTACAGTTCTTTGTCTGTTTTCCTTTAGCTCTCCAAGCATATTTAACACTGTTGTTTTAAAGTCTTTGTCTAATAAGTCCATTATTTGGACTTCTACAAGGATGGTTTCTGTCACTTTATTTTGTTCATCTGAATGGGCCATTGTCTTACAATGCTGCTGTAACATAAAATTGGGTAGCTTTAATGAACAAAAATTCATTTTCTCACAGTTCTGGAAGTTGTGAAAGTCCAAATTAGCATCTCTGCCATGTTGATACCTTCTGTAGGTCTGTCACTGTTTCTGGTATTTACCAGCAATTCCTGATACTCCTTTGCTGGTAGACAGGTCCTCACATGGTATCTGCCTTTCCTCTGTGTGTGTGTGTGTCTGTGACTATTTTCTCTTTTTATAAGATACCACTCAGTGATTAGGTTTAGGACCCACCTTACTCCACTATGACTTCATTAACACAACAAAAGAAAACTTCTATTTCCAAACAAGGTCATATTTACAGGTACAGGGGTTGAAGCTTCCACATGTCTTTCGGGCACACAATTTAATCCATAACAGCCATCCTTTCTTGTTTCTTTTTATGCCTTATAATTTTTTTTGTTGATATTGGGACATTTGATTATTATAATGTAGTGACTCCAAAATCAGATTCTTCCCCCTTCTCCAAGGTTTGCCTTTTGTCCCCCCTCTGTAATTGTTAAAGGCTGTAGTCATCATCTGTTCAGTGACTTCCTCTATTTTTGCAATGACTGTCTTCCTGGATGTGTGAGGACACTGAAGTCTCTGTTTCTTAGCTCGTGTTCAGCTATTGTTTTGACAGAGATTTCCTTGAATGCAAGGAAGAAGCTAACAAAAAACAAACAAAAACTTCTCCCAGTGTTTCCAGATTGGCTGTGTGCTGGGACCCTCCTTCAACATTTAGCCAGGTTTGCATAAAGCCTAGGGATCAGTCGAAGGTGAAGGTGTAAGTTCTTCTCATGTAATTTCTGAGCACGTGTCTTGTCCTGGACTTGTGTGTGGCTTTCTCGATCCCCCTGTATACACAGTGCTTTTGAAAGCCTTAACCTCCAAAAGGAACTCTCTCCCCATCTTCTCTTTCCAGTGTTTAGGCACTTAACGTATGCCTTCATTGCACTTTTTAGCCCCAGGCGGCTACGATTACAGCCTTAAGTTATTGCCCCCTACCTCTCAGCCCTAGGATAGAGCTCTAAGACAGGCCAAATCAAGATGATCACCTTGCTTCAGTCCTGAGATAGCACCAAAAAGGTTAGAACAGACACACACACTAATTTGTGAATAAGGTCTGCTCTGTTCCATCCGGAGCCAGAGACCAGGCTCCCTCTCTACGAGTGAGAGCTCTTTTAAGATGGCCACACTGAGCCGAGGAGGGGGCTGGGCAAAGGAAAGTAGAAAATCAAAGATTTCTTACTGTTTACATGTCCCTGGTGGCACACTGGTTAAGGGCTCTGCTGCTAACCTAAACGTCAGCAGTTCAAATCCACCAGCCACTCCTTGGAAAGCCTATGGGGCAGTTCTCCTCTGTCTATAGGGTCACTATGAGTTGAAACTGGCTTGATGGCAACAGGCTTGTTTTTTTTTGTTGATGTTGTTTTTTCTTGATTCCATGTTTGCTTAGTTGCTGTAGCCCATAGCCCTTTGACTGGTTTCCAGGTTCTGACAAAGTTGATTCTGCCAGTTTCTGCTTATTTTTTGTTTATTTGTTTGGATTTGTTTATTTTTGTGAGGGTATGGGAGCATGCAATTGTTTATACCACCATCTTGCTCAAGACTCCTCTTATTATTTAATTTTGTTCCACAAATCATAAAAGTTCAAATAAAACGTCTATTTTTAAAAAATGCTAATTCAGACTGGCCTTTGACTTAATCAACCATGCCAGGTCATTGACCATATATGCAAAAACCATCAGCCACATACAAAACCAAAGCAAGATTTTTTTTTCTTTACAGAAATATAAAATATTAACTTAATTGTTTTTAAAATTAAGATGAGGCACATACGAATTTGTAATGGAAGTTAAACATATTTTGTGTGTTTATATAATAGGCTGGATATGTGTCAGGAAGGAAGCAGAAATACATTTTTTGAAAACTTTGCTAGGTAAATGAGCGCAAAATAAAAGGGACTCAGAAAAAAGTGGAAACGATCAAATGACAGGAAAATAAAAGATCCTATTAAAAAGTCATTGACCTAATACAGGAAGAGGAAAAACATGAAACAGAAGACATGGGAGGAGAAGAAAAAATACAGAGGAATAGAGATGTTTTTATATTTTGTGTCAGTGTTTTTAAATTTTTTTAAACTGATCTTCAATTTACATTCAATAAAATTCACCAATTTTAAAAGCACAGCTTGATGAGTTTTGACAAATGTATGTAGTTGTGCAGCCACTATCATAATCAAGATAAAGGAAGTTTTCAATACTCCAGAAAGTTCTCTTGCGTTCCTTTAAGGTCAATCCTCTCTCCCTATGCCTAGGCAAACATGGATCCTGATCTGTTTTCTAATCCTGTTGTTTTGACTTTTGTAGATTATATAAAGGGAATCATCTTATAGTAGTTTTGTGTCTGGTTTGTTTCACTCAGCATAATGTTGTTTCATGTATCAGGAGTTACTCCTTTTTCTTACTAAGTAGTATTCCATTGTATAATCCAAACACCAAACCCACTGCCGTTGAGTCAATTCTGACTCATAGTGACCCTACAGGACAGAGTAGAACTACCCCATAGGGTTCTGAAGGAGCGCCTGGTGGATTCAAACTGCCGACCTTTAGGGTTAGCAGCCAAACTCTTAATCACTACGCCACCAGGGCTTCCATTCCGTTGTATAGGTACACCATAATTTATTTATCCACTCACTAGTTGATGTTCATTTGGATATTTTCCAGTTGAGAGCTATTATGCTGGTATGAATATTCACATACTAATCTTTGTGTGGACATATGGTTTCATTTTTGGAGGTTAAATACCTTGAGGTGGAATTACTGGGTCGTATGATGACAGTATGTTTCAGAGTCCTGGTGACGCACTGGTTAAGAGCTCGGCTACTAACTGAAAGGTTGGCAGTTCGAATCCATCAGCTGCTCCTTGGAAACCCTATGGGGCAGTTATGAGTTGGAATCGACTATGAGTTGAAATCAACTCAACGGCAACAGGCTTGGTTTTTTTTTTTTGGTTTATGATGACAGTATGTTTAGCTTTGTAAGAAAGAATTATTTTTAAATGAATCTAAAATTAATTCACCTTCATTTATTCTTACTTGAACTTTTAAAATCAAATCTCCTTTGCATTTTTAGTAGATTTTGCTCCATATAGTCTATTATGTTTGATATAAGGACCCCTTGTGGCACAATGCTTAAGTGCTCGGCTGCTAACCAAAAGGTTGGCAGTTAAAACCCACCAGCCACTCCCTGGAAATCCTATGAGGCAGTTCTACCCTGTCCTATAGGGTTGCTATGGGTCAGAATCTACTCGATGGCACACAACATGTTTGATACATAGAAATGGTAACTATTATGCTACACAGTCTTTTATCATGATGTAATATTCCTTATTTATCCTATTTAGTGTTTTTAAACTCTACCTTGTCTAATGTTAATATTGCCGGCTCTGCCTTCTTTACATTTTTTAGGTATCTCTTTGGGCTTATCCCTTTATTTTCAACATTTATTACTTTACTATTTTGTTCTTTTTTTTTTTTTCTTTAAACATAGCTGGGTTTATTTTTAACTGTTTTTCAGGTTAACAGTAGCATGCATCTTTTAATGAGAAAACAGATTCTGTACATTATTTTGATGGTTTAATCAAGTTGATTTCCTGTACCACTAATAGTTATCTTCCCTTCATCTGTGTTCTAATCAGACACGTTTCTCTATTACTTGAAAACAAGATCCCACTATTTCCTCTACAAGGCCCCGTTTCCTCTACCACAGCGCTCTATTCTCTTTCCACTACAACTTCCTTCTACCTCAGAAAGATGAGACTATCAGAGTACTTTATCTTCCTTTCTCTTACCCTACCTCTTCCCTTTTCTCAAGGTCACCTTAGTAGCCTTTGTCTGAAGCTTTCCACCTCCAAATCTTAGGTTTTGCTGAGATGTTTAATTTTTTAATTTGATGTTGTCATTTAAATTTTCCTTGAGTCTACTATCTTTATATAACACATTAAGGACATGTTTTCAGTCAACAGTGAATTCCACTATTCATTTAAATTTAATATACACAGTGAATTCATTGTTCTTTACTGTTGTTCTCTTCTTCATCTCCCTGTTTTGAGGTCTTTGTTTCACTAATTATTCTAATTCATTTATTGCTTGTTAAAATCCTTTCCTAATTGTTTTCTTTGAATATTTGGGTGATGTACTCTTTAAGTCCTTGTATATCCACAAATGAGGGAGTACCTCTTTGGTAGGTAGCAGACAGATACACGCTCAACTTTCAGCCAGGCATTCAAAAGCAGAATCAATGTGCTTGACAGTAATTTTCTTTTCTTTGAGATTTTAACACTGGAAGACACCCAACATGTGGAAGGCTTAGACATAACCATAAAAAAGTAGAATTTCTGGGTTGAAAAAATATAGTTCAAAACGTTTGGAAATAGTGAACGTGCTTGACTTTGGTACAAAAAACAAAACCTTTTGAGTTCATTCAAACATGGTGCACAGTTCAGATTTGTTACATATGATATTCCCTTTCCAGAATTCACTGTGTTGTAAATTGGTGAATGCATCTTTGCCTAAAATTGTTAATGTTAAGATATTACTTTTTACATCCTGTTTATTTACTGTTTTTTTTTTCTTGGGGTCGGGGAGGAGGAAGGGGATCATTATGCCAAAAGTTGTAAATACTGTCTAAAAAAAGTGAAATAACGTTTTAAGCAATGTTGAAAAGTCAGTAAGTCATTAATTCAAGAGTTGCTACGATGTAAATTTACATCATCTTTTATCTTGTCAGATGAATGACATCTCGGCTAGGTACACGCTTCGTGGAATGCAGTCCTATCCTCAGGAGTTTGTGAATGTTATTTCACAGTCTCCCTGCAGAGGTGATGTCCAGTATCAGTATGATTCTTTTCCTTGATAAATAACTTAGATTTTCTGCCTACAAACTTATAAGGATTCATAACCCTTCAACTATGCTAAAATTTATATTTCAGGTTTGTTGAATGAATGTGTCCAGAATTATTCAGTGTTGGAAGTGAACAGTGAAAGTAGTTTTTCCCAGACGTCCCTCAATTAAATTTAGCTCTGTGAGATGACACAGAGGAAAGCTCTGGCACCAAAAAAGCCATCCTACAGAACTATTTATGAAAGTCAAACCATTTTAAGTATGTATATGCGTGTGTTTTAAACATTTAGGACATGCAGTGTTATACAGTGGTTACAAGCACAGGCTCTGAAGGTGGACTTCCGGGGATTCAATGGGGATGTTATGAGAACTAAAGAGTTAATATATGGAAAACAATTGGAATGCTCATAAATGTTAATGACTGCTGTTGCAGTCGTTATTATTACTATTATTAGCAGTAGTATTACAAACTTTACAAAGTGAATCATTCCTATGAGAGATAAAAGCTAAATGACATAGCTATCACCCAATTCAGGGGTATACACACATATAAATTATATACTTAAGACATAAAAATGCCAGAAAAAAGTGATGCTTGTTCAGCAAGCTCTTCACTTAAAAAGAAAGTAACAGACTGGAGATTCAGTGAGTCTGACACTCAAAAGTAACATACTTTAGGACTGGAGTTCCAGAACTAGGGGAAAAAAACAGAAAACAGAGAGGATCATTGAAAAATTGCTGATAGAAAACTTCCCTAATATCATGAAAGATGAAAAGCTGACCATCCAATAAGCTCAATGAACCCGTTATAGCATAGATCCCAAAAGAAAATCACCAAGGAATATCATAATCACACTTGCTAAAAACGAAGACAAAGAAAAGAATCCTGAGAATACCTCGAGAAAAATGAAAAGTGACATACAGAGGGGAAACAAGAAGACTAATCTCTGATTACCTGGCAGACACCGAGCAGGCAAGAAGGCAATGGGAGGACTTATATAAAACCCAGAAAGAAAAAAATTGCCAACCAAGAATATATCCTGTAAAACACCACAAAATATCATAGTGAAATCAGGACATTTCCAGAAAAACAGAAGTTAAGGGAATATGTAAAAACCAAACCAAACTTACAAGAATTATTAAAGGGTAGAGAACGATGAAAAGGAAACCAGAAAAACAATACCATTTATAATAGCCCCTAAAAAAATAAAATACTTAGGAATAAATCTAACCTGGGATGTAAAACACCTATACAAAGAAAACTACAAAACACTACTGCAAGAAAACCAAAGGGATCTACATAAACAGAAAAACATACCATGCTCATGGATAGGTAGACTCAACATTGTGAAAATGACAATTCTACCCAAAGCAATTTACAAATACAACGCAATCGCAAACCTATCCAAATACCAACAACATTCTCCAAAGAGATGGAAAAACTAATCATTAACTTTATATGGAAAGGGAAGAAGCCCCGAATAAGTAAAGTACCGCTGAAGAAGAAGAATAAAGTTGGAGGACTCACACTACCTGACCTCAGGACCTACTATACAGCTACGGAAGTCAAAACAGCCTAGTACTGGTACAATGACAGACACACTGACCAATGGAATAGAATTGAGAACCCGGATGTAAATCCATCCAACTATAGTCACCTGATCTTCGACAAGGGCCCAAAGTCCATCAAATGGGGTAAAGACAGTCTTTTTAACAACCAGTGCTGGCAAAATTGGATATCCATCTGCAAAAAATGAAACAGGACCCATACCTCACACCACATACAAAAACTAATTCAGAATGGATCAAAGACCTACATATAAAGCCAAAAACTATAAAGCTCAAAGAAGAAAAAATAGGTCCAATGCTACAGGTCCTAATACACGGTATTAACAGGATACAAACCATAACCATCAACACACAAACCCCATTCTAGATAAATGGGATCTTCTAAAAATCAAACACCTATGCTCTTCAAAAGACTTCACCAAAAGAGTAAAAAGAGAACCTACAGACTGGGAAAAAATTTTTC
>NW_004444141.1:2223661-2253452 GCF_000243295.1 Trichechus manatus latirostris
ATGTCACTGAACTGTGCATGTAGAAATTTTTGAAATGGTGTACCTTTGGCTATGTATATTTTCACCGCCCCCCCAAAAAAAAAAAAGGTCGAGAAGGGAGAGGGTTGACATGTCGTGGGGTTGTTAACCAATGTTATAATGTTATAAAATAATATGTGTACTACTGTTTCATGAGAAACTATTCTGTAAACCTTCACCTGAAGTACAATAAAATATATATGTATATATATATTTTATGCCATTAAAAAAAAGATTTTTTAGAAGTATGTATTATCACATCAAAAATAGAAATGTGTTCTACGAGAAAAAAAAAAAGAATTATAAAAGGGTGTCCTTCAGTTTGAGAATAAACATCAGAGGACAGTCTGAATCTAGGACGAAAGATCACACCAGCCAGATGCCAACCTAGGAAATGAACTCTTAACGACTATTCAAAAACAAAAGATTTACAACAGGGAACCAGAGAGAAGTTAATCTGCAAATGACAACAACATCAGAACAATAAAAGAGGAAATAAACGGTGTAGTTATAGAACTTTCTAATAGAGAGGAAAGCAAGGTGATACCAAGTAATACTAGACTGGCTCAAACCTAGGAAGATAAGGGTAAAATTTCAAGGTAACCACAAAGAAAGTTAACAAACCTACTCATCAAAATAAAGAAGAAAAACATAAAGTCTCGGTAAAAAGAAAATCTATAAAAACAAAAGAAATGAATAAAAAATCCACAAACAAAAGGAATTCAGCACAGGAGCGTAAGAGGAACAAAGATATTATTAGCATCACCAAAAAAAAAAAAAAAAAAAAACCTACAAAATGACAGCAATAAACTCACACCTATCAATAATTACACTGAATGTAAATTGCTTAAATGCACCCACAAAGAGACAGAGAGTGACAGAATGGGGAAAAAAAAGGATGCATCAATATACTGTCTACAAGAGACCCACCTTAGGAACAAAGACATAAATTTATTAAAAATTAAAGGATGGAAAAAAATATATCAAACAAACAACTACCAAAAAAGAGCAAGAGTGGCAATACTAACTTCAGATAAAATAGATTTTAAAATAAAATCCACCATAAAAGACAAAGAAGGGTGATATACCATGATTAAAGGAACAATCCATCATGAAGCCAAAACCATAATAAATATCTATGTACCCAATGACAGAGCTCCAAAATACACAAAACAAACTATAACAGCACTGAAAAGAGAAACTGACAGCTCCACTATAATAGTAGGAGACTTCAACACACTACTATCAGTAAAGGACAGGACATCTAGAAAGAAACTCAACAAAGATATAGAAGATCTAAAGGCCACAATCAGACAACTTGAATTCATATACAGAATACTCCACCAAACAGCTGCAAAGTACAGATTCTTTTGCAAGGTACATGGAATGTTCTCCAGAACAGACCACATCTTAGGCCACAAAGTAACCCTCAACAAAATTCAAAACAATGAGATAATACAAAGTAACTTCTCTGATCACAAAGCCATCAAAGTAGAAATTAACAACAGGAAGAGCAAGGGAAAAAATCAATTACATGGAAACTGAATAACTCCCTACTTAAAAACCACTGGGTAATAGCTGAAATCAAAGATGGAATCAAAAAATTCCTAGATCCAAATGAGAAGGAAAACACATCACACGAAAAGCTATGGGACACAGCAAAGGCAGTGCTCAGAAGTCAATTTATAGCAATAGATGTACACATCAAAAAAGAAGAGAGGAACAAAATCAAAACATTAGCTACACAACTTCAACAAATAGAAAGAGAACAGCAAAAGCCTACAGCCACCAGAAGAAAGGAAATAATAAAGATCAGAGCAGAAATAAATGAAACAGAGAATAGAAAAACAATAGAAAGAATCAGCAAAACCAAAAGTTGGTTCTTTGAAAGGATCAACAAAATTGACAAACCACTGGCCAAACTGACAAAAGAGACACAGGAGAGGATGCAAAATAACTCAATAAGAAGTGAAATGGGTGACATTACAACAGACCCAACTGAAATAAAAAGGATCATAACAGAGTAGTATGAAAAACTATACTCCAATACACTTGAAAATCTAGAGGAAATGGACAAATTTCTAGGAACACACTACCTACCCGAACTATCACAAAATGATGTTGAAAATCTGAACAGACCCATAACAAGAGAAGAGACTGAAAAGGTAATAAAAAACTCCGAACAAAAAAAAAGCCCCAGCCCAGATGGCTTCACTGGAGAATTCCACCAAACATTCAGAGAATGGCTTACACCAGTACTACTCAAACTATTTCAAAACATAGAAAAAGAAGGGATACTTCCAAATTGATTCTATGAAGCCAGCATAACCTGATACCAAAACCAGGCAAAGATACCACAAAAAAAGAAAATTACAGACCAATATCTCTCATGCATATAGATGCAAAAATTCTCAACAAAATTCTAGCCAACAGAATTCAGCATCATATCAAAAAAATAATACACCATGACCAAGTAGGATTCATAGCAGGTATGCAAGGATGGTTCAACATTAGAAAATCAATCAATATAATCCACCACGTAAATAACAGGAAAGAAAAGAATCACATGATCATCTCAATTGATGCAGAAAAGGCATTCAACAACAGCCAATATTCAGTCTTGATAACAACTCTCAATAAAGTAGGTATAGAAGGGTAATTCCTCAACATAATAAAGGGCATCTATACAAAACCAATAGCCAACATCATTCTTAATGGAGAGAAGCTGAAAACATTCCCCTTGAGAACAGGAACAAGACAAGGATGTCCCTTACTACCACTCCTATTTAACAGTGTGGTGGAAGTCCCAGCTAGAGCAATAAGGCAAAAAAAAAGAAACAAAGGGCATCCAAATTGGTAACGAAGAAGTTAAACTGTCCCTATTTGCAGATGACAGGATACTATATATAGAAAACACAAAAGAATCCACGAGAAAACTACTGGAACTAACAGAAAGATTCAGCAGAATAGCAGGATACAAGATAAACATACAAAAATCCACTGGATTCCTATACACAAATAAAGAGAATGACAAAAAGGAAATCAGGAAAACAATATCATTTATAATAGCCCCTAAAAAAATAAAATATTTAGGAATAAATCTAACCAAGGATGTAAAAGACCTATACAAAGAAAACTACAAAACACTACTGCAAGAAACCAAAAGAGATCTACATAAATGGAAAAACATACCATGCTCATGGACAAGTAGACTCAGCATTGTGAAAATGACAATTCTACCCAAAGCAATCTACAAATACAATGCAATCCTGCTCCAAATACCAGTAAGATTCTTTAAAGAGGTGGAAAAACTAATCATTAACTTTATATGGAAAGGAATAGGCCCCGCATAAATAAAGCATTACTGACGAATAAGAATAAAGGAGGAGGACTTGCACTACCTGACCTCAGAACCTACTATACAGCTACGGTAGTCAGAACAGCCTGGTATTGGTACAACGACAGATATATTGACCAGTGGAATAGAATCGAGAACTCAGATGTAAATCCATTCACCCACGGTCACCTGATCTTCGACAAGGGCCCAAAGTCCATCAGATGAGGAACAGAGAGCCTTTTTAACAACCGGTGCTGGCAAAACTGGATGTCCACCTGTAAAAAAGTAAAACAGGACCCATATCTCACACCATATACAAAAACTAATTCAAAATGGATCAAAACCAAAACATAAAACCAAAAACTATAAAGATCATAGAAGAAAATATAGGATCAATACAAGAGACCCTAATACATGGCATTAACAGGAAACTAACCATAAATAACAACATACAAACTCCAGAGGATAAACTAGATAATTGGGATCTTCTAAAAATTAAACACTTATGCTCATCAAAAGACTTCGCCAAAAGAGTAAAAGGAGAGCCTACAGACTGGGAAAAAAATTTTGGCTATTACAAATCCGACAAAGGTCTAATCTCTAAAACCTACAGGAAAATCCAACACCCCTACCACGAAAAGACAAATAATCCAGTTAAATAATGGGTAAAGGAAACGAACAGACACTTCACCAAGGAGACATTCAAGTGGCTAACAGACACATGAGGAAATGCTCGTGATCACTAGCCATTAGAGAAATTCAAATCCAAAGCACAAGCAGACATCATCTGACCCCAGCATTACTGACACCTATCAAAAAACCAGGAAATAACAAATGCTGCAGAGGCTGCGGGGAGACTGGAACTCTTATGCAGTTTTGGTGGGAATGCAAAATGGTATAACCATTTTTGAAAATGATACGGTGCTTCCTTTGGAAGCTAGAAATAGAAATACCATATGGTCCAGCAATCCCACTCCTAGGAATCTATCCTAGAGAAATAATAGTCACACAAATAGATACATGCACACTCATGTTCACTGCAGCACTGTTTACAATAGCAAAACGATGGAAACAACCTAGATGTCCACCAACAGATGAATGGATAAACAAACTATGGTACATACACACAATGGAGTACTACACAACGATAAAGAACAATGACGAATCTGCGGAACATCTCACAACATGGATCAATCTGGAGGGCAGTATGCTGAATGAAATAGGTCAATCACAAAAGGGCAAATATTGTATGAGACCACTACTATAAAAACTCACAAAAAGGTTTACACACAAAAAGAAACAATCTTTGACAGTTACGAGGGATGGGAGAGGTGGGGGTGGAAATACACTAAACAGACAATAAATAAGTGGTAACTATGGTGAAGGGTAAGACAGTACACAATGCCGGGGAATCCAGCACAACTTGTTCAGGGTAAGGTCAGGGAAGCTCCACGGACAAATCCAAACTCCCTGAGGGACAGTATTACTGGGCTGAGGGCTCTGCGGACCATGGTCTCAGGGAACGTCTAGCTCAATTTGCATAACATAGTTTATAAAGAAAATGTGCTACATTCTACTTTGGTGAGTAGTGTCTGGGGTCTTAAAAGCCTGTGAGCGGTCATCTAAGATACTCCACTGGTCTCGCCACTTCAGAAGCAAGGGAAAATGAAGAAAAGTAAAGACACAAGGGAAAGATTAGTCCAATGGACTAATAGAGCACAACTACCACAGCCTCCACCAGACTGAGTCCAGCAAAACTAGATGGTGCCCAGCCACCACCACCGACTGCTCTGACAGGGATCACAATAGAGGGTCCCAGACAGAGTGGGAGAAAAATGTAGAACAAAATTCTAACTGAAAAAAACATCTGACTTACTGGTCTGACATAGACTGCAGAATCCGTGTGAGCACGGCCCCTGGACAACCTTTCAGCCCAGTAATGAAGAAACTCCTGAGGTTCACCCTTCAGCCAAAGATTAGACAGGCCCACAGGACAAAACAAGACTAAAGGGGCACACCAGTCCAGGGGCAAGGACTAGAAGGCAGGAGGGGACAGGAAAGCTGGTAATAGGGAACCCAAGGTTGAGAAAGGAGCGTACTGACATGTCATGGGGTTGTTAACCAGTGTCATAAAATATATGTACTAACTGTTTAATGAGAAGCTAATTTGTTCTGTAAACCTTCATCTAAAGTACAATTAAATAAATAAATAAAAAGTAGCATACTTTAGGACTGGAATCCAATTTCAGTTTTTATCATGTCAGGAAGAAGTCAAGAACTATAAACCAAATATCTGGCAATATGAAGTCTAAAATAATATGTAAACTAACTTCTTTATGTTTATTACTCTTATTTATGAAAATAAAGAACAATTCTGCATTTATCTGGAAAAGCAACAAGGGAGAAATAGGGGAGAGAATGCTTCCCAATCCATAAGGTTTAGTGGAAGAGAATAGAGTGGCTGGTGGAAATATTAAATGAAATGGAAAAACGGGGCTTATAAAAAAGAAGAAAAGGCACAATGAAGAAATAACCTCGGAAGTTACCTGAAAAGTCAAAGTGGTTCCAATGGCTTTATTCAAATTTTCATATTCTTTTGTATTTTAAATACGCACAGATGCAGGAGTGGCATCAGCAAAACGCAAAGTAGGTAGAGATCCAAGCTCCCATCTTTCCACAAAAACATCAAAAAACAAGCAGAAACTGCCAGAACCAACTTTGTCAGAACTCTGGAAAACAGTCAAAGGTTTGTAGCAACCACACAAACACTAATGAAAGGGGAAAAAAAGGCAACTTAAAAACGGTCGGAGAGCTTTGTGGCATTTTTATTTGCCTTTGCCCTGCCCTCTGCTCCTCTTGTCGGTTGTCTTGACACTGGCAGCATATGTTCCCAGTGTGGGAACCTAGTCGCTGGTTCCAGAGAAGCACAGCATACTTTACTGAAAAATTATTGTGTTTTTCTGTTTTAATCTATCTGAGGGCTACCTAAGGGCTGACATAGGGTGCTAGTCTCTGTTTCACCTAACTTGGAACTCACAAAAGGTAGAAAAGCAGTGGGCATTGCTCATATACACTGTAAGTCAAATGTGTTTCCTTACACCTGCCTTGTGTAAAAGTTTACTGATGAGACATACAATAGACTGTCTAAGGCCTGAGAGGAAAAGCTGGGGAGTTTCTGGGAAATTAGGGCATTCAAAAGCATCTGCTTATACTGGGAAATTTAGAAAGTGACGTGCATGCCTATATCAAGATGTATGTTCAGAAAAGAAAAGAGAAGACTTGAAACTTTCACCTCAGGCTGTCTAGCTCAGTGCAAGCAGGAAGTGAAGAGTTATAAACAGCCTGGCTAAGTGCTGAAGGAGTGTCCAACCACAGAGGCAATCTGCAAAGACTGGAAGAATTGGTTTGTCTACTTATTTATTTAGCTCCTGGTGTTCAAGGAAATCAATGTCAAAATACTAGATGAACACAAACTAAAGAAAACAGAGACTTTAGTGATCACATACAACAAGGAATATAGTTCTTCGAAAAATATTCTGGAAAAGTCACTGAACAAACACATGACAGCTTTCAACAATCAAAAAAAGCAAACCCTGGGGGAGGGGGAGAATGTCATTTCCAGAGTTATCACAATATTCAAATGTCCAGTTTTCAAAAAAATCACAGTAAATACAAAAAAACAGGAAAGTATTCCCCACTAGACTATGAGCTACATAAGAACATGAATGGACTGCATTTTCTTTGTGCCAGGTGAATAACAAAGAAATGACGAAGATTACCAAGGTATAGTGACATATTAATACAAATGTATGTCTTTGTCAGACTTGTTCAGTGAAAGGAATACATACATGCACAATCATTATGACTGGGCCCAATGTAAATACTGCATATCAGGAGATAGAAATTACCACCCAGGACAAAATTATCATGCAGGAAAACTTGAGCAGTATTTCATAAGGAAATCTAAATCAAAATCAAATGCTTTCTTACATACTTACCATTGCAGCCTTCAGTGCCACAGAATCTAGGTTGGGCAAATTAGCTAAAGAGCCCTAAAAACAACAGTAAGAGAAAAGAATATGGAAAAAAAAGTGATATGCATTTCAGTTCACTTATGGAATACAGTTCGTTAGTGGATTGCCCAAATTTGGAATACCATTTAACTTATTTCCAAAGAACTCAACTGTCATCTCTTCAACCCTAACATAAGCAGGGACTACGTCTGGTTTATTCCACTTTATATAATTAGCATGAAAGCACTCAATAATATTTGTTGAAGGAAGGGGAAAGCAAATTTATTACAATGGAAATATCAAGATACTCCAGATTTACTCATAAGCAAGAAAAAGAAGGCAATAAAGTATCTTAGAAGATACCAGTGACACATGGAGGCTTGACGAGATTCATTTTCATAATTTTAGAAAGTATAGAAAGGCAGCAGAATTGGTTCCTACGGGCAGAGCTTTGCATACTATCATAGCAAAAGAAAGAAAATCAGAACTACTGATTATTGAGAGCTTTATTTAAGAGTTCCTGGTGTAAAATACACATGGCAAACTTCATCTTAATGTCATTCAAAATAGTTCTTTGTCTATTTAAAGGAAGATGCTTTCATGGTTTTCTAGGGTTTCCACCATTTCATTATCTATATCTCCCAGGGTTCTCTAATTTAACAAGATCATATGCTCACTCCAGAAATGATTATCTTTCTAAAGTAACAGACCACAATTTGCTAAATCAAAAAAGGGAATGACTGCTATTTACACAGTAATCTATCCAATGCATTAATGGATAATAACAGAGGATGCTGAAAAGTCACCAGTATGAATAGCCTTTATACAGTTTATAACAGTATTTTTGTATACTTTTATTACTTTAACCAAGGCTATCTATAGTCATAAGGATAGTTAATATTTTGGGACACTCTACTATATGTCAGGCAGTCATCAAAGAACTGCACTTGTATTATCTTACTGAATCTTCAGAACAACCCTATGATACAGATACTACCATTACCTCTCATCTTCAGAGAAGGTAACAGAGAGAGATGTCACTTTCCCAGTGTCACACAGCTTAAGTGGTGGAGCCAGGATTCAAATCCAGAGTCTGGCTTAAGAACCCATTCTCTAAACCAGTACATTTCTCTAACTAGGAAGTCTATTTGCTTACCTGTTCAGGTTTATGTTGCTGTACAGTGTTATAGATGTAACTCAAGCCTGCTCTAGTTAAAACATGCGAAGCTTGCTCATTTATAAGTGTGTCCAAATGTGCTTCAATCTAAAAAAGAACACAAGAGAAAGAAAACATCTTTAAAAAGGGATACAACTGACGAGAGTAATAGACTACCCCAGAGTCTCAGCTCCTCACTATGGAGTTTTTTGTTAAAGTGTGATTTAAGAAATTAATAGTAGAATCATTTATTCCCTCTCTTTGAGTACACAGAATGTGACCCAGCTGGAGCTGGGCCCACAAGGACTCACAAGGACACATCACCTGGGCCCTAAAGTATAAAGACAATAGCTAAGATAATCTTGGAAAATATCTTTTAGGGAAACTTTCACATAAAGCCAATCAAACAGAACACAAAAGACTTTCCACTCTTACCTTCTTCTATTAGCATTTAGTGAATAGAAATTTGTTGGAGCAACAGAGACCCTCCTGACTCTCCTTACTGAAACCTGTACCAATTGTTAAGAAAGACAATTCAAAATTTAGGATTGCAGTTTCTAGCTAATCTGAATAGGCTAAGCTTTCAATGTTTTTGCCTATTTGTAATATTAATATATACTGATGATTCTGTAATGTTCTTTGGACTCAGCAGACATGGCTGTGGCAGCACGCTTGTCCATTTTCCCATCCTTGCCTGTTCTGTAATGTTTCTTTGGACTCCGGCAGACATGACTGTGGCAGCATGCTTGTCCATTTTCCCATTCTTACCTATTCTGTAATGTTCTTTGGACTCGGCAGACACGGCTGTGGCAGCACGCTTGTCTGTTTTCCCATCCTTGCCTGTTCAGTGATGTTCTTTGGACTCGGGCAGACATGACTGTGGTAGCATGCTTGTCCGTTTTCCCATTCTTACCTATTCTGTAATGTTCTTTGGACTCGGGCAGACACGGCTGTGGCAGCACGCTTGTCCATTTTCCCATCCTTGCCTGTTCTGTAATGTTCTTTGGACTCGGCAGACACGGCTGTGGCAGCACGCTTGTCCATTTTCCCATCCTTGCCTGTTCTGTAATGTTCTTTGGACTGGGACAGGCATGGCTCTAGCAACATGCTTGTCCGTTTTCCCACTTTTGTCTGTTCTGTGATATTTCCTTGGACTTGGGGAGACATGGCTCTGGCAGCATGGCTGTCTGTTTCCCACTTCTGCCCTTTTGAATATATACCGAATAAAACTTTCTTTTGCTTTAGTAAATTTTATGATGTTCTTCCTCTACAACAAGTGCTACATACTATTAAGCAAACAGGTTGCTTCTGTAACAAGGTATTTTTCCTCCTTCAAAGAAGAAGTCCTCCCAAAAGGGAGAAAGAATCTTACTTTAAAAAATGACAGCCAAAGAGGATTTCAGGCCTAGCCACTATTAAAAAAGTTTGGGTTGCTTCTTAGCTCTTTCAAAAGCTGATAATAAGCAAAAACAAAGAAACAAACCAAAAACACACAATAATAACAACACAAAATAAAATACTTAGAAAGAATTTTGGGAAGATAAGGGCCTGATGTTCCTGACCTCGCCACACCCTCAGCTGGCTGGACTGACTCAACAAACAGAATACCCCCCTATCTGGAGAAGCCTGGAGGGAATTCTACCCATGGGGGCTGCGGCAGCAAGTTTTCCTGTTGCAAAAACAGGTCTGTGAAACCCAGGGGAAAGGCTGAAGGTCCAGGAGAACCTTGGTCAAAGATTTCAGATTCAGGAACTGCCAAAGAAAACCTGGCTAGCAGCTGTGAGTGGAACGTGCTCCTCTGCTTTGGGGAAGCTCCTAAGGGGACAGAAGCCAGAGTAGAGGATTACCCTGATAGACTGAAGGATTCTGTAGTGGTGGGATCACTGCTCCTCCCTCAGTTCTAGGGAAATACGCCTGAGAGTGTGGAGGTGGTCTTCCTACTCCTCACCAGGATGCTCCACCGGTTTTACCAGCTTGTCTGTCAGTGACGCATTACACTGTGAACTATGGTACCTACTCCATACAAATGCTTGCCATTATCCAAGCAACTCCAACAGCTAGACCTTCCTCACAAAAAAACTACAGCTAAAAGAAGTTAGTAATCTAAGAGGAAACCCATCAGAATAATCAGAACAAGTATTTTTTTCTGAAGCAACACTAATGAAAGACACCGAGTGCTTTATTTATTTATTTTTTAAGTAACTGCACAAGGAAAGACCATTAGAACCCGCAAAAGACACACTGGAAAATTAAAAAAACAAGATCTGCAAATGTAAAGATTAATGAAAGTAAAAAAGAGAAGCATTACTGCTAAGAGCCAAATTAGTGGCGTGAAAGAAAAATAGAAAAAAAGAAATATGGAGAAAGCATCAAAGAAATAGTTTGCCACATTTTTATGCAAATAATGTGTGCCTTCTACATTTGTTTGCCAACTGCGTCTTCCCCCAGCGAAGTATTTTCATAAGTGCCACTATGCCAATTTTTTTTACATGTTGCTCTAAAAAAAAAAAATTAGTACAGCACGGTTACAAAAATACTTTGCAGGGGGAGGGCATGGCTGGCAACAAATGTAGAAGGTGTGCATTATTTACACAGATATACAGTATATGTAAAGAGATTTAAGAATAAACTAGAGGACAGACACAACCAAATGGAGGTACAACCAACTAAAGACAGGAGCTTCACAATACACAAAATAACAGATTAAACTAATTAAAGAGATAATTGAAAACTCTGAGCTGAAGAAAGAATAGAATCTTTGGATTGAAATGGATCTCTGAAGACTTAGGTGGAAACAATGGAGAACAAGACGTGTCTGAAGGTATCATGGGAAAACTTCTGAACTCAAAGGAGTAATCAAAAGAATTTAAAAAGATTGTCCTTTAGAAGGGGAAATCTGGAGGAAGGGGAGAGCAGACTGTCATTTTTATTTAAAAAAGTATAATTTGACTTTAAACCATGAATACAGTTTAAACATTGATATATTCTTTTAAAAGAGGGAATTAGAAAATATCACAAATTTAGATGTATCAAAACTTTTTCCTTAAAGAAACCCAAAACTTAAAATTCTTACTATAAACAACTGCCAAACTGTTAACATACATGTCATAATACAGTAGACACACGTTTTTTTCTTTAAAAACTTTACATCTACCATTAAGTATCATTATTTCAAAATTGGAACCCAGCTATCTGGTAGATTTGATAAAATTTTATAGATTTTTCTTTGCTTTAGCCATCTTACAGACTCTTAAATGACACATTTGGTTTAAAGGACTAGAGTGATCGGTTTAACAAATTGTAATGTTTTGCCTAACACTGTTTACACAGATAAAAATATATCTGTCCTATGTCACACCTTCTGTACTACCTACACAACTTGAGAAATATAGCATATTATTCACAATTCAGAAACTGAAATCTGCATACAGAACAGAACTGCTCAAATTCATCAGAAGAGCTTCATATTACCATCACATACTATGGTCTGAATCAAATATCTTAATCATTATATACCCTCGTTTCTCCAAAGCTAAAACAGAAATACTGAAGAGACTGACAGACAGATATACATAAACACAGACACAAACATATACATATGTGTATATATACAGCTTTCTATCAGACTACATCAAGGGATTTACAGGGATTGGGAAAAAAAAAAAGAAACCCATTGCCATTGAGCCGATTCCAAAACATAGTGACCGACAGGACAGAGTAGAACTGCCCCATAGAGTTCCCAAGGAGTGCCTGGTGGATTCAAACTGCTGACGTTTTGGTTAGCAGCTGTAACTCTTAACCACTACGCCACAGGGTTTCCTATGCCACCAGGGTTTCAGCCACTGAAATCGGCTTAAAACCCACAGCTGAAAACTATCATATGAAGAAAAAATATTTCATTACAGTCAGTAGTCATTTTACAGCAGCATTTACCTGAAACTGTAGCATTTCAAGACGTCTGTCAGTGAATTCAAACAAAGCTAATGTTGTCTTCATCATATACAGTGAATTGACCATGAAAGTTGCCATGTCAGCTGTACCTAAATTGCTGGCTGATACAGTACACATCTGGAGGAGAGGATCCAAGACACATGATAAAACCTGTAAGTGAACAAAAAGATTCTAATTTCTTTCTTATTTCCCAGTTAGTCTTATGGTCCTGGGCTAATGGTACTTCAGAATTAATGTCAAACTAAATAGAAAGGGGCCAACTTTCAGAAGCACCTAAGAAAAAGATTAAATGGTACAATAACCATAATAGTTTTAAAAACAGGAAACACTGAACTGTATTACTTAAAGAGAACTGACTAAATATGTGAAGGAAAAAATCAGCAAAGAAAGTGATGGTGTTACAAAATGCCAGGAGAATGTGAACAGAATGTACAATAGAAGGGCAACCAGCAATTGCTAAAAAATTGACAATATACCTGCACAAAATCAGCTTGGCGAGCATCTAACGGCACGACTGAAGAATCATGAGATGCCAAAACTTCACGCAACAACATGAGCGTCTGATTTAGTGCAGAACTTGGTCCAAGGTCAGGTGGAGGGAGTTCAACCTAAAATAAAGATTGCTTATTCACTGCTTAGCATTTTCCAATAAATTTTAATGTAAAGAATACATGCTAGTTCACAGTAAAATAATACATATAAAAGACATAAAGTATTAGTTTACACATAAGAAAATCTGTAATTTATCAAAAAGCTTACTTTGAATTACACTAATCACAAAAAACAGCACAAAAGAAAATTTTTTGTCAGATTATCTCAGAATTAATGTTTCACTTGGTATTCTAAAATACAAAAATGTATGATAAAAGTTAGTTTTCATTTGAATTGTAGAATTATATTTTGGTATGTATTTGAAATGGCCTATTGTTTTTTGTTTTTCAGCCCAAGTCATTAAGAAAACAGCAGTCCATAGACCAATGCTTGTGTAACTATTGTATTAACTATGCAACGTCAGTCACACTCAGACTCAAATTTCAAAGGTTTTGGTTCCATATGTCTAGGCTGGGGGTCTAGCAATCTTCATCTTTCAAGAAGCACCACGGGCAATTCTCACAAGGATGGTCTATGGGTCACATGTCTTGAGAATCACTTCACAGAAACAATATAATATTACCATTAAAATCCTGGGCTCTGAGTTGTGTGTCCTCGGGAAAGTTACTTAGCTTCGCAGAGCTTCAGAGGATTTCTGTAAGGACTAAACGCCAATTGTTACATCTAAACCGCTGATAGAGTGGCTGGCACTTACTAGAAGGTATGTGAAGTTTATTATACCTAATAGGTGGTAACAGGCATTCAAATATCAAACGAGAGGTAACTGGCTATACTAATATCAGACAAAATAGACTTTAGGACAAAAATTGTTACTATAAATAAAGAAAGACATTTTAAAATGATAAAAGGGTCAATCAATCAAGAAAATATAAAAATTACAAACATATGCACCTAATAATAGTGCCCTCAAATACATGAAGCAAAAACTGACAGAAGTTAAGGGAGAAATAGACAATCCAACAACGACAGTTGGAGAATTTAAATGCCTACTTTCAATAATGGATAGAACAACTAGACAGAAGATTCAAGAAAAAACAGAGGACTTGTATAAGACTAAACCAACCAGACCTAGACATCGATAGACTATCCCACCCCGCAACAGCTGAATGAACATTCTTCTTAAGTGCAGTGGAACATTCTCCAGGATAGATTATATGCTGGGCCATAAAGTGTCAACGAATTAAAATCATACAAAATATGTTCACTGGCTACAGAGGATTGTAATTAGAAATCAGTAACAGAAGAAAATTTTGAAAATTCACAAACGTGGAAATTAACAGAGTCCTAAACAACCAATTTGTCAAAGAAGGAACCACAAAAAAAAAAACTTAGAAAATAATTTGAGAAGAATGAAAACAAAAATACAACACAATAAAATTTATGGGCTGCAACTAAAACAGTTCTTAGAGAGACATTTATAGCTTTAAACACCTATATTAAAAAATAAAGATCTCATATCAATAACCTAACCTTCGAGCTTAAACTAGAAAAAGAAGAGCACTTAATAAAAATACTAATAAAGGAAAGAACAAAAATTAGAGCAGAAATAAATGAAAGAGAAAATAGAAAAAACAATAGAGAAAATCTTAAAAGCTTGCAAGCGGCCATCCAAGGCACAAGTGGTCTCTACTCACCTGGAGCAACAGAGAAAGAAGGAGAGTCAGGAATAGGAGGAGAATATGGAATGTGTGGCCAACTGCCTCCATGAACAACTGCCTCCTTTGCCATGAGACCAGAAGTGGATTGTACCCAGCTACCATGACTGAACATTTTGAGCAAAGAAAAAATTTTGAGCATAGAAGAAAAAAAAAAGCTTCCATGGAAGAAACCTTATCAAAAGGGGGAAAACACAGAAAGAACTTCAAATTCTAATAGACTCCAGGCTTTCTGGATGAACACCTGCAACTACTGTCCTGAGATAATCTTTAAACCTTAAACCAAAAATATCCTCTGATGTCTTCTTAAAACCAAACCACAGTTTAACTTAACTAGTAGAAAAGATCTGCCTTTAGCATTATGCTCTTTTAAGAACTATCTACATGGGATCAAATTGACAACAGCAACTCAAAAGATTAGATAGAAACCTTAGGGGGCACTGAATTATGTTAATGAGGGAGGAAAAACTCAGAAAAGGAGGGTGAGAATGGTTGCACAAGTCAAAGAACATAACCAATGTCACTAAATTGTACATGTAAAAACTGTTACATTGTATGTTTTGCTGTATACATTCTCAACAAAAAAGTTTAGAAAAAAATAGAGAAAATAAACAAAATCAAAAGTTGGATCTTTAAAACGACCAACAAAATTTAAAACCTTTAGCTAGACTGACCAAGGAAAACAGAGAAAAGTCTCAAATTACTAAAGTCCAGAAGGAAAGTGAGGACATTACTACTGATCTTACAGAAATAAGAATTATTATAAGGGAATACTATAAAAACTTGTATGCCAACAAATTAGATAACATAGATGAAATGGATAAATTATTAAAAACACACAAAGTACTGACTCATGAAGAAACAGAAAATCTCAATAGACCTACAACAGATAAAAGAGATTAAGTTAATAATCAAAAAAACAAACAAACAAAAAAATCACAAAAAGAAAAGCCCAGAACCAGATGGCTTCATTGGTAAATTCTATCTATGTTTAAAGAATTAACATCAGTCCTTCATAAACTCTTCCAAAAAACAGAAAAGGAGGAATACTTCCAACAACTATGGACTACATCAGCCAGTTCTCAGACTCACCATTCCCTCAGATTCAGAAACGTTCAAATGGCACGAATATCTAGGTTTTAAATTTAGCTTTGAGCGGAAAACAAATTGTTCTCAGAAACAGTAGGAAGAGAATCAGGCATCTACCCACATTATATCTGAGCAAAAAAAAAAAAAAAAAAATAGCTGGAAACACCCCAGCAAGAGAAAAGTGGAAAGAAATAACCTAGCAATTATGCAAATATATTACAGTGAAAAAGAAAAGGGAAAAAAGGAAATGGCATACATAAGATTAAGAACACATCCAAAAAGAAAATACAACTAAAGAAAAAGAAGAAAATTGCTTATAATTGATTTGTGCTATAGAATAAGGGTCAGCAAATTATGTGGGTCAACTCTAGTCTGCCACCAGTTTTTGTAAATAAAGTTTTATTGGAACACAGCTGAGTCTATTTGTTTATATACTATCTGTGGATGTGTTGACACTACAATGGCAGAACTGAGCAGTTCTGACAGAGACAGTAAGACCCACAAAAATATTTAGTACCTAGATCTTTACAGAAAGTATGCTGACTCCTGTTACAGAACAACATACTACGAGTTCAGACAGAAGATGATAACATGATAGCAAAGCAGAAAGGAATACCGTATAGCTAAGGAAACAAATTGAAGACCCCAGAAACATTACTGGAGAGCTAAAGGATAAATTATAATCCATTCCAGCAAGGAAGAAAAGAAATCAAACTATGACACAGAGAATTCACTTAAGGTAAGCACATCAATGCAGATGACTAAATGGGAGACTAACAAATACAATAAGGCAAATCAGTATTCTTGAAGCAGAGAACTCAACAAATCAAAGAGAAGTACTCAAGATATAATTCAGAATAATTTTGCCAAACACACTGAAAGTACACAGTGCATTACAGGAAAATCTGCTGCAGAACACTCAACACTAAGACATACCTCAGTTAAACCATTTAATTTCAAGGATACAGGAAGATTTTTCCGACATTCTGGTAGAAAAAGCAAATTAACTATAGGATGGGGGCATGGTGGGAATCAGGCTGAAGTCATACTTCTTCAATAATAGAAAACAGTGGAACAATGTCTACCAAAGAAGTAGGATCCAAGAATATCATATTCAATCAAGATTAAGATCTTACTCAAATATAAAGGAAAAATAAATAATACCAGAAATAAATCAAGCAATACAGCAACAATGAAAACTTTTTAAAACACTAACAAACAAAATTATTTGATGATAAATTCCAACCAGTCATAAAATGAATCTAAATGGGAAAACTCAGGAAAGATGTGGTAAAAGGGTTGATGGTGAGCACTGAATTTGTTCATATAGACACTAACATATCTCTATATAAACACATCTATATATAATATGGGAGTTACTGGGTGGTGCAAATGGTAAAAGCATTCAACTACTAGCCAAAAGACTGGTGGCTTGAACCCACCAAGAGACACCTCAGAACACAGGCCTTATGATCTGCTACTGAAAAGTTACAGACTTGAAAACACTACAGAGCAATTCTACTCTGGATACGTGTCAGAATCGGCTCAATGGCAACTAACAACAACAACAATATATATCTACACAGAAACAAACACTCTATGAGAATTACGGTTACAGAGTGTAAATGTTTTAAAATTAGATAAAGTAAAAACATTAATATAACTAAAAATTGCAGGAGACGGGGGATAACGGTGCAGGAGAAACGGGTAAGACTGTAATTGTCCTCATCTTTATATCAGGGAGTTAATTGATACTTCCTAATTTGAAACAAAAAATAAAAATAAAAACTCAAACCTGAATGTTTTTCATAAAACTTTTTTTTTTCCCATTAGAGAAATCATTTAGAAAATTTCTCCTGTGGCAAAGACTTATTTCAGGTTCCACAAATCCTTCAGTTTTGTTTCCTTTTCTTCTGTTAAATTTGAATAAACTTGAACTAATAAAGTCTACAGTATGATCTCATTTTTATAAAACTGTTCTTTCTATGTACCCATTCTACTTAAGAAGATATCTGGAATGCTGTTAAGCTAATATTAATGATGACTAACTAAAGTTATTACTAAGGGATTTTTTTTTTTTTAACTTTCATTTTTGTGTATTCTGAATGGTTTGATTTTTTTATACTAAGTGTATGCACAACAGATTTTACAGAAATAATAGAGTGACCCTTGACACAAAAAACTGAAACCATTAAAAATGGTTAATTCAAATCTTAGGGGTAGCGGGGCCAAGATGGCAGAGTAGTCAGATGCTTCCTGTGGTCCCTCTTACAACAAAGACCAGAAAAAAACAAGTGAATCAATTATATATGACAATCTAGGAGCCCTGAACATCAAAGGCAAAGTTGAGGAACCAGACCGAGTGGCAAGGGGACGGAGAGATGGTTCGGAAGCAGTGAGGAGTTGCTGGAACAGCTTGTGTGTGCCGTGAAACAAGCAGTGGCACCCGGGAGGCGTTTTCCACTCGGGAGAGACCCAACGGCAGCGAGTCTACTCGGACATCCAGAACCAGTGAAAACCAGTGCTCAATCGGCAAAAGATACGTACTTGCATCTGGCCTACCGTGCAGATCAAAAAACACCCCCTTTGAGAAAAAATTCTCTCTCATTTACCTCCCTCATCGCCACTCTGCTCCGGGTCCTGGGCTGCCTTCAGCTATTGCTGAGTCCCCTGAGCTGGAAGTAGTACCCATCACGCACCATGAGATATTCTTCTGGCTTTGGGAGAAGGCAATGGGATGACATATATAAACAGAGAAAAAATCATCTACCGGCTCCCCTTAGCCAAGAACTCAGGGTAGGCACAGCTCCTTTGCCTAGCCACAGGCATAAGGGGTCCGTAGACTTTGAATGTCTTTCACCCCTGCACAGACCCGTGTGGGCCTATTTCAAAAACGTAGGCCCTTGTTAGAACAGTACAGTAGGGTATATACCTGGAGTCTAACTTTAGTTGTTTCAGCTATATGGTGAAGTGGCAGGTTCATGACATTTGATTCTGCTCTGCCCACTGAGCAAGGTCCCTACTCACATCCAGGGCCTGAGTACTGGTGGCTCCACACATGCCACCTAGCCACCCATGACGGGTGCAAGAATAAGTGGTGATGCCAGTTCTTAAAGCCAAAAGCATTCAATGTCTATAGTCTGGCTACAAAACCTACCCACCCACACACTCTAGGGAACAGGGCCACGCTTTCTTCCCAGACACTCAGGGTCAGCCATCAGCCCCCTGCCTTGCTGAGAATGTGACCTCTTACTGCAGCCGGATACCTGTGCCTACACAAATCACCCTTGGCTGCCTAGGACTGTAGGGGAGAGCCTGCACCATACACTAGGTGATTGACAACCTAGACACCTGAGCTGAATCCATACAAGAAAAGTAAACAGACTCCTGGGCTCACACACCTAATAACAGATCTAACCACCTGGTGACAGGATGTTAGAGCTTCAAAGGCGCCAGTAATCAAACTAGCTCACGCGAGAAGCCTATTTGGGCATATCAAAACAAAATGAAACAAGAAGCTAGGACGCAGTAAGAAAACATAAAATAAATAAATATAGTAACTTGTCGATGGCTCGGAGACAACAGTCAATATCAAATCACATAAAGAGGCAGACCATGATGGCTTCAGCAAGCTCCCCAAAACAAAGAATCAAAACTTCTTTCAGAGGAAGAGAACTTCTTGGAATTACCAGAGGAAGAATACAAAAGATGAACAGACACAACTCTTCAAGAGATCAGGAAGGACATCAGGCAAAATGCAGAATATTCCAAGGAACACACAAACAAAGCAATAGAGGAACTTAAGGAGATTAGAGAAAAGCATAATGACAAATTTAACAGGCTGCAAGAATCCATAGAGAGACAGCAATCAGAAATCCAGAAGATTAATAATACAATTTCAGAATTAGACAACTCAATAGAAAGTCATAGGAGCAGAATTGAGGCAATGGAAGTCTGAATTAGTGAGACTGAAGATAAAGCACTTGACACCATGTCATGGACTGAATTGTGTCCCTCCCAAAAAAATGTGTGTATCAATTTGGCTAGGCCATGATTCCCAGTGTTGTGTGGTTGTCCTCTATTTTGTGATTGTAATTTTAGGTTAAAGAGGATTAGGGTGGGATTGTAATACCACCATTACCCAGGTCACATCCCTCATTCAATGTAAAGGAAGTTTCCCTGGGTTGTGGGCTGCACCACCTTTTATCTCTCAAGAGATAAAAGGAAAGGGAAGCAAGCAGGGAGTGGGGAACCTCATACCACCAAGAAAGCAGTGCCCGGAGCAGAGTGCGTCCTTTGGACCTGAGGTTCCTGCACAGAGAAGCTCCCAGACCAAGGAAAGACTGATGCATCACAAAGACCTTTCTACAGAGCTGACAGAGAGAGAAAGCCATCTCCTAGAACTGATGCCCTATATTTGGACTTGTAGCCTACTGGGCTGTGAGAGAATAAACTTCTCTTTGTTAAAGCCATCCACTCATGTTATTTCTGTTAGAGCAGCACTAGATGACTAAGAAGCACCAACATATTTGAGGAAAAATCAGATAAAAGAATTTTAAAAAATGAAGAAACCCTAAGAATTATGTGAGACTCTATCAAGGGAACAACATACAAGTGACTGGAGTACCAGAACAGGGGGATAATAGAAGATACAGAGAGAATTGTTGAAGATTTGTTGGCAGAAAACTTCCCTGATATCGTGAAAGATAACAAGACATTTATCCAAGATGCTCATCGAATCCCACATAAGGTCAATGCCAAAAGGAAGTCACCAAGACATATTATAATCAAATTTGCCAAAACCAAAGATAAACAGACAATTATAAAAGCGGTTAGGGATAAATGAAAGTCATCTACAAGGGAAAGTCAGTAAGAATAAGCTCAGACTACTCAGCAGAAACCATGCAGGCAAGAAGGCAATGGGATGACATATATATAGCCTTCAAGGAAAAAAATGGCAAGCCAAGAACTATATATCCAGCAAAACTGTCTATCAAATATTATGGCAAAATCAGGGCATTTTCAGATAAACAGAAGTTTGGGGAATTTGCAAAAACCAAATCAAAATTATAAGAAATAGTAAAGGGAGTCCTCCGGTTAGAAAATCAGTAACATCAGGTAACAACCCAAGACTAGAACACAGGGCAGAGCAACCAGGTATTAACCCAGATAGGGAAGTCACAAAAATAAACCAAAGCTGAAACACTGAAAATAGGGAAACAGAAGTCAGTATGTAAAAGATGACAACATTAAAACAAAAAACAGCATTGAAAAGAGAGATAGACAGCTCCACAATAATAGTAGAAGACTTCAACACACGACTTTCGGCGAAGGATAGAACATCGAGAGAGAAGCTCAGTAAAGACACGGAAGATCTAAAGGCCACAATCAAACAACTTGATCTCACAGACATATACCGAACACTCCACCCAACAGCACCCAAGTATACTTTCAACCAGATATCAACCCAGATACGGAAGTCACAAAAATAAATCAAAGCTAAAACACTGAAAATAGGAAAACAGAGACCTCAATATGTAAAAGAGTCCAACATTAAAACAAAAAAGGACTAACAAAAGTAGTCATAGATCTTTCACATGGAGAGCAAGTCAAGGCAATATAATGAAATAAAACAGTGGTTTAAACTTAGAAAAATAGGGGTAAATATTAAGGTAACCACAAAGGAAACTAACAATCCTACACATCAAAAGAAAAACATAAAGACTCAGCAAATAAAAAATCAACAACAATAAAAAAGATGAAAAGAAAATACATAAAATGAACCAGCACAGAAAATTAAGTGGAACAAAGAAACTGTCAACAACACACAAAAAAAGACATCAAAATGACAGCACTAAACTCATACCCAACAATAATTACACTGCATGTAAAAGGACTAAATGCACCAATAAAGAGACAGAGACTGTCAGATTGGATTAAAAAACACGATACGTCTATATGATGTCTACAAGAGACACACCTTAGACTTAAAGACACAAACCACTTAAAGGATGGAAAGAAATGTATCAAGCAAACAACATTCAAAAAAGAGCAGGAGTGGCAATATTAATCTCTGACAAAATAGACTTTAAAGTAAAATCCACCAAAAAAGGATAAAGAAGGACACTATATAATGATTAAAGGGTCAATACACCAGAAGGACAGAACTATAATAAATGTGCATCAATTGGTCCCAACCACCTGGAGGAAAGGAGAATGAAGAACACCAAAGACACAAGGGAAGTATTAGCCCAAGAGACAAAAAGGACCACATAAACTTGACTTCATCAGCCTGAGACCATAAGAACTACATGGTGCCCGGCTATCATGAATGACTGCCCTGACAGGGAACACAATAGAGTCCCTAACTAAAGCAGCAGAAGAAAAGTGGGGTGTGGAACTCAATGTCTAGTAAAAAGACCAGACTTAATGGTTTGACTTAGACTGGAGGGACCCCAGAAGACATAGCCCCCGGACTTTCTGTTAACCCAATATTAAAACCATTCCCGAGGCCAACTCTTCAGACAAAGATTAGACTGGACTATGGGACATAAAATGATACTCGTGAAGAGTGTGCTTCTTAGCTCAAGTGGATACATGAGACTAAATGGGCAGCTCCTGTCCAGAGGAGAGACAGAAGGCAGAGAGCGTCAGGAGCTGGTTGAATATACATGGGAAAACTGGGGTACAAAGGAGGAGTGTGCTGTCATAGTATAGGGAGAAAAACCAGGGTCACATAACAATGTACGTATAAATTTTTGTATGAGAGACTAACTTGAATCATAAACTTTTACTTAAAGCACAACAGTAAAAAACAACAGTTAATTCAAGGTGGTGGGCTGTGAATAATTGTTTTCCTTTGTATTTTTATGTTTTAAAATCAATGTACATATTTATTTAACACAACTAATGTCACTCAAAAAGAACAAGGAGATACTGTGTGGTTTAAAGGCAGGAAAGGTGTGCATCAGGGTTGTATCCTGTCACCCTATTTATTCAATCTGTATGCTGAGCAAATAATCTGAGAAGCTGGACTACATGGAGAAGAACACGGCATCAGGATTGGAGGAAGACTCATTAACAACCTGCAATATTCCTGCTGAAACCGAACAGAACTTGAAGCACTTACTGATGAAGATCAAAGACCACAGCGTTTAGTATGGATTACATCTCAAGATAAAGAAAACAAAAATCCTCACAACTGGACAAATAGGGAACATCATGATAAACAGAGGAAGGATTGAAGTTGTCAAGGATTTCATTTTACTTGGATCCACAATTAACACCAATAGAAGCAGCAGTCAAGAAATCAAATGACACACTGCACTGGGCAAATATGCTACAAAAGATCTCTTTCAAGCGTTAAAAAGCAAAGATGTCACTTTAAGGACTAAGGTGCACCTGGCCCAAGGCATAGTGTTTTCAATCACCTCTTATGCATGCAGAAGCTGGACAATGAATAAGAAAGACCAAAGAAAAACTGATGCCTTTGAGTTACGGTGCTGGAGAACAATACTGAATATACCGTGGACTGCCAAAAGAAGGAACAAATCTGTCTCGGAAGAAGTATAGCCAGAGTGCTCCTTGGAAGCAAGGATGGCAAGACTTCGTCTCACATACTTTGGAAATGTTATTAGGAAGCATCAGTCCCTGGAGAAGGACATTACACTCGGCAAAGTAGATGGTCAGCGAAAAGAGAAAACCTTCAAGGAGATGAACTGACACAGCGGCTGCAACAATGGGCTCAAGCGTAACAAATGATTGTGAGGATGGGGCAGGACCCATCCAGTGTTTCGTTCTGTTGTTGAGGGCACCCAACAACAACAATTAACTTATAGTTTTAACATTTAATTAAATATACAGCTACTGCATATACATGCATGCATACAGAATATAAACTGAACAGAATATATTTACCTACGTACAAATCAGTGAGACATGCCAGCAATCTAACAGCTTTAATACAGAAATAACCAAAAAAAAACCTCATTGCTGTCAAGTCGATTCCAACTCACAGTGACCCTCTAGGACAGAGCAGAACTGCCCCATAAGGTTTGCAAGGAGCGCCTAGTGGATTCGAACTGCGACCTTTTGGTTAGCAGCCGAAGCTCTTAAACCAATACGCCACCAGGGTTTCCAAATAGGCAGTCTTATAAACCAGAACAAACGTGTTTTTCAACATCTCTTATCTATAACAACAATATGAAAAAAATAACTGCCAAGAATTTAAGCAATACTCTAAAGAAGTCAGGTGAAGAACTTTGATATGACTACACACAGTCTGATTAAGATTCTAAATGTTCAATGTATAATTTCTCTTCTAAGTTATTAATTATAAGTCTCTTGAAAACAAAAAGCTTTAAAAAAAAAAAAAAGAAATTCCTGTAAACTTTAAGCTATGCAGTAAATCCCAATTAATTCCCAGTCAGCTCCCTTGGAAACCAGTCAGCACCATTAAGTGAGTGACAGACGTATCCTCTGAGTGATGTTATTGGTAAAAACAAGTGTTAATATTATCACTGCTGTCTGGGCCAGCAACTGATAGAAATCTTAAAAACTGATAGAAAAAGTTGAACCTTTGCCCTCCAAATGAAGAGTTCCCTTTTTCTTATATAGTTCTGTTTTAACTTTTCCTATATTTCTTTTCATGATCTTCCTTCACTTTCAGATATCTTCACTTGCAGTATAATCTAAAGTTGGCCGCATACGCTATAGTGCTGAATATCTAAAGTGAAGGCATGGAAGTACTTGTTCCGGCAGATAAATTTCATTCTAAACACGGACATATATTACTTCCAGAAATCTTTATGACATACGTGGGTCATTAACTCCAAGCATGTTAAAGTTAGTGAATGGACACAAACCACTGGTTATATTCAAAGCATACTTCCTTAGGGAAAATGAGCATCTTTTTTTTTTTTTTAAATTCAAAAGACAAGGTTGTTAAAGGAAGTTCTGAAAATGTCTAGCTCACCTAGACTGTAAGCTTCTTATTTCAGGGATCTATCTAATTTACCACTCTTTCATAGTTCTTTATATAATGGATGCGTAATTTATTGAAAAAAAAAATACTGACTTTGGACACTGATGTTGTTGGTAGGTGCTTTCTAGTTGGTTCTGAGTCATAGTGACCCTGTGTACAACACTACCTAGTTCTGCACCATCCTCACAATCCTTGCTATGCTTGAGCCCACTGCTGAGCCACTGTGTCAATTCATCTCATTGAGGGACTTAGGCTTTTTCACTGACCCTCTACTTTACTAAGCATGATGGCCTTCTCTAGGGACTGGTCCCTCTTGATAACAGGTCCAAAGTATGTGAGACATAGTCTCCCCATCCTTGCTTCTAAAGGGCATTCTGGTTGTACTTCTTCCAAGATAGATTTGTTTGTTCTTTTGGCAGTCCCTGTATATAATATATTCAATATTCTTCTCCAACACCATAATTCAAAGGCGTCAATTCTTCTTTGGTTTTCCTTATTCATTGCCCAGCTTTCATATGCTTGCAAGGTGACTGAAAATACCATGGCTTGGGTCAGGCACATCTTAGTCCTCAAGGTGACATCCTTGGTTTTTAACACTTGAAAGGCATCTTTTGCAGCAGATTTGCCCAATGGAATGCGTCATTTGAATTCTTGACTGCTGCTTCCATGGGTACTGATTGTGGATCCAAGTAAAATGAAATCCTTGAAAACGTCAATCTTCTCTCCATTTATCATGATGTTGCTTATTGGTCCAGTTGTGAGAAGTTTTGTTTTCTTTATGTTGAGGTGTAATCCATACTGAAGACTGTAGTCTTTGATCTCCATCAACAAGTGCTTCAAGTCCTCTTCACTTTCAGCAAGCAAGGTTCTATCATCTGCATATCACAGGCTGTTAATGGGTCTTCCTCCAATCTTGATGCTGCGTTCTTCTCCATATAACCCAGCTTCTCGGATTATTTGATTAGCATACAGATTAAATAAGTACGGTGAAAAGATACAACCCTGAAGCACACCATTCTTGGTTTTAAACCATGCAGGATACCCTTGCTCTGTTCAAACGACTGGCCTCTTGGTCTACGTACAGGTTCCACATGAGCACAATTAAGTGTTTTGGAATTCCCATTCTTTGCAATGTTATCTATATCCAGTCAGAAGTCTTTGCATAGTCAATAAAACACAAACATCTTTCTGGTATTTTCTGCTTCCAGCTAAGATCCATCAGACATCAGCAATGATATCGCTCATTCCATGTCCTCTTCTGAATCTGGCTTGAACTTCTGGCAGTTCCTTGTCAATGTACTGCTGAAACCGCTTTTGAATGATATTCAGTAAAATTTTACTTGCGTATGATATCAATGGTATTGTTCGATAACTGCTCTATTCTGTTGGATTGCGTTTCTTTGTAATAGGTACAAACAAGGATCTCTTCCAGTCATCTGGCTAGGAAGCTGTCTTTCAAATTTCTTAACAGACAAATGAGCATCTCCAGTGCAGCATCCATTTGTTGAAACATCTCAGTTGGTATTGTGTTAATTCCTGAAGCCTTGTTTTTCGCCATTCCCTTCAGTCCAGCTTGGATTTCTTCCTTCAGTACCATAGGTTCTTGACCATATTTTACCTCCTGAAATGGCTGGATGTTGACCAATTCTTTTAGGTATAGTGACTCTGTGTATTCCTTCCATCGGCTTTTGATGTTTCCTGCATCGTTCAATATTTTTCCCTGTAGAATCCCTCAATATTGCAACTTGTGGCTTGAATTTTTTTCTTCAGTTCTTTCAGCCTGAATAATGTTGAGCGTGTTCTTCCCTTTCGGTTTTCTAACTCCAAGTCTTGGTCCATTTCAATGTAATACTTTACTTTGTCTTCTCGAGCTGTCCTTTGAAATCTTTTGTTCAGCTCTTTTACTTCATCATGCCTTCCATTTGCTTTAGCTACTCAACATTCAAGAGCAAGTTTCAGAGTCTCTTCTGACATCCATTTTGGTTTTTTTCTTTCTTTCTTGTCTTTTTAATGACCTTTGGCTTCCTTCACGTGTGATGTTCTTGATATTATTCCATAACTCATCTGGTCTTTGGTCATTAGGGTTCAATGTGTCAAATTTATTCTTCAGATGGTCTCCAAATTCTGGTGGGATATACTCAAGGTCGTACTTCGACTCTTGTGGACTTATTCTAATTTTTTTCAGCTTCAACTGGAACTTGTATATGAGCAATTGAGGGTCTGTTCCAGTTGGCCCCTGGCTGATGCCTGATGATATTGAGCTTCTCCATCGTCTCCTTCCACAGATGTAGTCCATTTGATTCCTGTGTATTCCATCTGGCAAGGTCAACGTGTATATTCAACATTTATATTGTTGAAAAAAGGTTATCTGCAATGAAGAAGTTATTGGTCTTACAAAATTCTATCATGTGATCTCCACACCAAGGCCCTATTTTCCAAATACCAATCCTTTTTCATTTCCAACTTTTGCATTCCAATCAGCAGTAATTATCAGTGCATCTTGATTGCATGCTTGATCAATTTCAGACTGCAGAAGTTAGTCAAAATCTTCAATTTCCTCATCTTTGGCATTAGTGATTGTTGTGTAAATTTGAATCATAGTTGTATTAACTGGTCTTCCTTGTAGGCGTATGGATATTATCCTATCACTGACAGCACTGTACTTCAGGATAGATCTTAAAGTGTTTTTTTTTTTTTGATGATGATGAATGGGACATCATTCCTATTCAATTTGTCATTCCCAGCATAGTAGACCATATGATTATCTGATTCAAACTGGCCAACACAAGACCATTTTAGCTTACTGTTGCCTAGTATATCGACCTTTACAGAGTCCATTTCATTTCTGACGACTTCCAATTTTCCTAGATTCACACTTCGTACATTCCATGTTCTTATTATTAACGGATGTTTGCATCTGTTTCTTCTCATTCTGAGTTGTGCCATCTCGGCAAATGGAGGCTTTACTCCATCCATGTCATTAAGGTCAACTCTACTTTGAGGAGGCAGCTCTTCCCAGTAGTATTTTGAGTGCCTTCCAACCTAAGGGGCTCATCTTCTGACACTATACCAGACAATGTTCTGCTGCTGTTCATAAGGTTCTCACTGGCCAATTTTTTCAGATGTAGCCTGCCAAGTCCTTCTTCCTAGTCTATCTTGGTCTGGAAGTTCAGCTGAAACCTGTCCACCATAAGTGACCCTGCTGGTATTTGAAATACCAGTAGTGTAGCTTCCAGCATCACAGCAACATGCAAGCCACCACAGTATGACACACTGACAGACATGTGGGGACACTAACACTACACTTATGTTAATTATAAATTTAATATGCTTTAACTATACTGTTAGGAGCCCTGGTAGCATAGTGTTTAAGAGCTCAGCTGCTAACCCAAAGGTAGGCAGTTCGAATTTACCAGCTGTTCCTTGGAAATCCTATGGGGCAGTTCTACCCTGTCCTATAGAGTCACTATGAGTTGGACTAGACAAATGGCAATGGGTTTGGTTTTGGTTACACTGTTAAAACATAAACCATATACAGCAATATGATCAGCTGCCACGGAGTCAATTCCAACCCATGATGATCTCATGTGTTTCAGAGTAGAACTGTACTCCACAGGGTTTTCAACTGTTGATTTTTTTGGAAACAGATCACCAGGTCTTTCTTCTGAGGCACCTCTGGGTAGACTCGAACAGCCAACCTTTCAGTTGGCAGCTGAGCATGTAACCATTTACCACCCAGGAACTCCATACAACAACACAGTATAATCTAACTGTTTGTTTTAAGATACAAATGCTCTAAAAAACACCTCATTTCTTAATAAGTCATTGGACAGTAAATGTTCCAATAGCACTATTGAGAACCCTGGTGGCACAGTAGTTAAGAGCTCGGCTGCTAACCAAAAGGTAGGCAGTTCAAATCCACCAGCCTCTCCTTAGAAACCTTGTGGGGCAGTTCTACTCTGTCCTATAGGGTCACTATGAGTTGGAATCGACTCGATGGCAATGGGTTTGGTTTATTTTGTTTTAACAGTACTATTAGGGCATATTTCAGCATTATTGCTACATGGAAAACAAACCAAACAATTCATATTAAAAGAAATGGCTTCTTCATAGAGGAATGAGATCAATGAGTACAATATTAAAGATGTCTGCAAAAAGAGACAAGAGAAAGGGAATTAAAATTTATTAAGTCCTCCAATATTTTAAATAAAAAATACAAGTTGCAATATAGTGTGCACAGCATGTGTGCATGCGTCTGTGTATTCACATAAAAAAATTTTTTTAAACCTAAAATTAAAAAGACCAAAATTGTAAAAGCAATTACCTCGAATTTTAACTTTTCTTTCTAATTTTATTTCCAAAATGAATATTTTATAATCTGTAAAAATAAATCTGAAAACTGTACTAAGCAGTTTATATGTTTACCTTCATTTATAATCCTAATGAACCTAAAGTTCATAGTTCCATTTTAAAGAGGAAACTAGGTGATGATGATGAAGAGCTAATATAATTATCTGATCTTACAGATGAGGAAACTAAAGCAGAGACAGACAATAACTTGCTGATGGTCCCACTATTCTTATAAGGGGCTGGCTGAGCTTGGATTCTTACTACGGTTTTAATCGCTACACCAAGCCTTGTTTGATTTACATCGGATATATTTTTATTTGAATTCCCTAAAGTTACATTGCATCAAGTAGGACAATGTATAGACCCTACAGAACGTAAGGTAAGGTGCTATTAATAGCTTTTTCTGAAGATCGTTCTTGCATTGAGCCTTATAAGCACTAACTGCCTCAACATCTTACAACTAAGGTGAGGTATTCTCCACATTTACATAAAGCATCCTACCTTTCTAAATCTTTTATTAAGCTAAAATTTTGCATTTGATCCTAGATTATTGTGACTCACACACTTTGAACTTTCCCAACCAGTGGTTCTTTTCATTTTAGAGGATGAAGGTGGCGGGTGGGGGTG
>NW_004444141.1:2253552-2335383 GCF_000243295.1 Trichechus manatus latirostris
AGACATGTTTATAAATCTGACAAAAGCTATTGTTTGTTCTCATAGAAAAAGATAAATATGTAAAACACTGTATAAACAATTTTAGATTAATAGAAGCCCACCCATGGGTTCCAACATAAGCTCATGCATGGGTAAAACTAGATTATATTGTAAATTAAGATTTTAAAAGGACAAAAATTAGTGTTACACTACATAATTAAAATTTTTTATTTTACTAAAATATTTACTACCTGAAACTAGTATATTCACTACCCCCTTTATGAAAACTTACAAAGAACTTTGAGCGTGAAATAAATGTAAAAGGTGTAGGAACAACTGCTATTCATCACTTTTTGCTTTTTGACTAGTAAATGAAGGGAAGCATTCTCTTGTTGTTATTGTTAGGTGCTGTCAAGTTGGTTCCCACTCACAGCAACCCTATGTACAACAGAATGGAACACTATGCCATCTTCACACTTGTTGTTACGCTTGAGCCCACTGTTGCAGCCACTGTGTCAATCCATCTTGTTGAAGGTCTTCCTCTTTTTTGCTGATCCTCTACTTTACCAAGCATGATGTCCTTCTCCAGGGACTGGTCTCTCCTGATAAACATGTCCGAAGTATGTGACACTCACCACTCTTGCTTCTAAGGAGCATTCTGGCTGTACTTCTTCCAACACAGATTTGTTCATTCTTCTTCAATATACTTCACCAACACTGTAATTCAAAGGCATCAATTCTTCTCTGGGCTTCTTTATTCACTGTCCAGCTTTCACATCCATATGAGGTGACTGAAAACACCATGGTTTGAGCCAGGCACACCTTAGTCCTTAAAATGACATCTTTGCTTTCTAACATTTTACAGAGTTCTATTGCAGAAGATTTGCCCAATGCAATGCATCATTTGATTTCCTGACTGCTGCTCCCACAGGGGAGCCCTGGTGGTGCAGTGGTTAAGAGCTACGGCTGCTAACAAAAAACGTCAGCAGTTCGAATTCACCAGCCACTCCTTAGAAACCTGATGGGGCAGATGGGGCAGTTCTACTCTGTCCTATAGGGTCACTATGCATTGCAATCAACTGGACAGTAACGGGTTTTTTTTTTTTTTTTTTTTTTGCTTTCATAGGTGTTGACTGTAGATCCAAGTAAGATGAAATCCTTGACAATTTCAATCTTTTCTCCATTTATCACGATGGTGCTTATTTGTCCAGTTGTGAGGATTTTTGTTTTATGTTGAGGTGTAATCCACACTGAAGCCTGTGGTCTTTGATCTTCATCAGTAAGTGCTTCAAGTCCTCTTCACTTTCAGCAAGCAAGGTTGTGTCATCTGTATATCGTAGGTTGTTAAACGAGTTTTCCTCCAATCCTGATGCCGCATTCTTCTTCATATAGTCCAGATTCTCTGATTATTTGCTCAGCATACAGACTGAATAAGTATGGTGAAAGGATACAACCCTGACACACATCTTTCCTGATTTTAAATCACACAGTATCCCCTTGTTCTGTTCAAATGACTGCCTCTTGGTCTATGTACAGGTTCCGTATAAGCACAATGAAGTATTCTGGAATTTCCATTCTTCGTAATGTTATCCATAATTTGTTATGATCCACACAGTCAAATGCCTTTGTACAGTCAATAAAACACAGGTAAACTTCTTTCTGGTATTCTCTGCTTTCAGCCAAGATCCATCTGACATCAGCAATGACATTCCTCGTTCCACGTCCTCTTTTGAATCCAGCTTGAATTTCTGACAGTTCCCTGTGGGTGTACTGCTGCAACCGCTTTTCAGTGATCTTCAGCTTTACCTTAATGTATGTTTTAAATACATTAATGCTATATAATTAATCAGAAAAACAATTCAGGAGTATTAGTTGATTTTTCTTTTCCTCATTTCCTTCATCCAATCCAGCAACAAGCTCTAAACTACTAAATACACTCCAACTGCTCATCACCATCCCCATGGTACCAACCTACAGCAAGCCACTCTCCTCTCCTGCCTGGTTCAGTTCAAAAGTCTCCTAAGTGACTCCTAAGAGGTCTCCTTGCTTCCAAATTTGTTCCACCACCACCACCTTCTATTCTCCATGCAGCAACCACAATGATCTTTTAAAAATGCTTTAAAAAAAATTAAATAATGCTTTAATTTTCAATGGCTTACCCTTACATTTAAAAACTAGATGCTTTATAGCTGTGTTGACACAGAATCAGTATTCAAAATTATTCATATTCTATATACTAGTTAAGAAATTTGTGGAAAATAAAATTTAAAAAGTAAAATAATTTAAAGTAACATCAAGAAACCATCAAATACCTAGGAATAAATCTAACAAAAGATATGTAAGATCTTAAAACTATGATGAGAGAAAGAAGATCTAAATAAATGGAGAGAGATACTACAGTAAAACCTGCGCAAGCCAGAACCTGTGCAAGGCAGAAACCTGTCAGAGAAGGAAAACTCAAATATTTTTCACTAAAACGAGCAATAGAAAAGCGTAAGACTGCACCCTGTCAAAGGCAGAAAACTTACAAGACCCAGAAAAACAAGGCAGTCTCACAGGTTTCACTGTAGCTTAATAAATTAGAAAATTTGGTATCATTAAGATGTCAATTACACCCAGATTGATCTATAGATTCAACATAATCCTAATCAAAATCCCATAAAGCTTTTTAATTTGAAAACTGACAAACTGATTCTAAAATTTATATTGAATTGTAAAAAACCTAAAATAGCCACTGCAATACTGTGAAGGAAAAGAACAGAACTGAAGGACATATAGTACTAGATATCAAGGCATAATGTAAAGCTCTAGAGTGATTAAGTCAGTAGGTTACTGGTGGAAGCATATACAAATAAGCCAATGGAATAAACAGTTCCAAAACAAATCCACACACACATAATCCCATGATTTATGACAGTTTCCAGTACTATTCAGTGGGAAAAGAACAGTATTCTCAATAAAGGGAACTGGACCAACCGGATATTCATATAGAAAGAAAAAAAAAAAAATAACTTTGGCAGCCACCTTACCTCATACTCAAAAATTAATGGAGATGGATCAAAGACCTAAATGTGGGAGCTAAAACAATCAAGCTTCAGACACGAACCATCAAATCAAAGATCAGTATACATCACTGAATTAAAATGAAGAACTCTGTTCACCAAAACACACCACCGAGAGTGAAAAGATAGGCCCAAGAGTGGGAGAAAATATTTGTAATGCTTATTATTCCATAAAAGGCTTGTATCCAGAACTTTACAAATCAATAAAAGACCCAACAGAAAACTGAGCAACAGACTTCAAAAGGCACTTCACAAGAGTACAATCACCAGTCAATAAACATAAAAAACTGCTCAGTTTATCATTAGTTTTCAAAAAAATGCAAATTACAAACAAAATATGACCACACACCTCCACAATGCTGGAAAATTAAAAAGACTAACAAAATCATGCTGAAGAAGATGCGGAGCAACTGAATCTCCTACACATTTTTGGTTGAGTGTAAACTGGTACAACCACCTTGGAAAAATTTCTGACAATACCCACTAAAGCTAATTCTACTACCCAGATATCCCATTCTTGGATATATACACAACAGAAATGAGTGTTTATGTCAACCAGAAGACATGTATAAGAATATTTATATAGCAGCTTTATTTATGATATCTAAGAACTAGCAACAACCCAAATGTCCATCAACAACAGAACGGGTAAATGGTGGTGTATTTATATAAAGGAATTATTACACAACAATTAAAAAACAAACCACTCATACATGCAACACGGATGAATCTTATAATGTTAAATAGAAGAAAAAGAGTACACACTGTTCGACTCTACTTACATGAAGTTAAATAGCAAGCAAACACAGGAAACAGAAGTCAGGTAGTAGTTTACCTTGGAGGGTACTGACTAGGAAGGGGCAGGCAGAAGGCTTCTGAGATGCTGGAAATGTTTTATATCTTGTTCTGAGTAGTGATTAATGAGCAAATACAAACACAAAAATACACTGACTTGTACACTTAAAATCTGTGTACTCTAAGTTGTATCTCCACTTAAGAAAGTTCATTTTTGATGTTTTTTGTTTGTATATCTTTTTGTAAATATTGAGAATCAACTATATAAAATAAAATAGCCAAAATTCATCAACAAAGTGATCACTAATAATTATTACTGAGTGCACAACACAGCTTTATGAAAGATATTTTAGAATTTTTATGTACAATTTCCAATTGCCAAAACTGAAGTTTAAAGAAAATCTTCACACTTAAAATTATTAAGTCTACTGAAAACTTCATATTCCTTGCATTACAACTTTCTTCTCTTTTTCAAATGTGTAGGACTCTAACACTAACAAGAGTCCTCATTTTTCCTATTGTTGTTTACTATGACAATTTTTATCCCTTTTATATTATAGGTGCTCTGGCTTTACTAAAAGAAAATGAAAAGGTTGCACCGGAAAAAAAATTCCAAAAGCTGTTTCTGTGATTTCGTTTCACTGCCAACTTTAGTTTCATTCTTTCAAATATCTTCTATTTAAAGTTCTCCAATTTTGTGTTAGTAGCTTCTTAGAAGGCCCCTCACCTACCTGCTTTAAAAAATAAAAGTAAAAACCCAGCCAACTCCCCCCCAAAAAACCCTCTTATTTATAAAACTAATTTCCTTTTTCTTATATAGACTCCTTTTGCTCTATCTAAATACGTGTATGTCCCAGTAATTGACAACAAATGGAATTAAAATTTTTAAGTAGATAAAATTTTACAAAATAAATTTAAGAGTACAAACTAGCATTTGTGTGTAATAATTTCAAATTACAACTTTTTATTTAAAAAAAAAAAAAATTTAAGCATTTTAACTGAAAAACAATGACTGTAATTTTTTTCCTGGCAGAATTATCAGTAAGGAATGCCGTACAAAAACCATTCATCCAGGATAATGATTCTCAAATTTTAATGTGCACACGAATCTCCCGAGAATCTCGTTAAAACGCACATTCTGATTCAGTACATCAGGCAGGGACTGAGATTTCTGCGTGCCTAATAACTGCCCAGGTGATACCCACACTATTGGTTCACACGCTCCACTTTGAGTAGCCAAAAGATTCTAAACAGTAAGTATATCCTAGAATTTAAAATACAATTTATTTAAAGGATCTTTGAGATGGTTTGTTGTTATTTTTAAGTTGTTGTCAATAGTTGTCAGATTGCAGAAAACTGGACAAATCAATCCTATTTACTATGCATTTGACATGAGGCTCATTTATGGCATATCAAATCCTTTTAAATTAGAATTGCACTGTTACTACAGTGAGAAGAATTTTATAATAAATCTGTCTAGTTTACACTGAGATGGCATTATGTCTTTTGCAGTATATTCTCTTTATACTTTGCTAGATTTGTAGTTATGAATGTTTCGAAAGCACCTGATAAGGAAGGGAGTACACATACTTGAATACTCAAGTGCTTCAAACTACTTTGTTAGGGAAAGAGTACATCTTTCAATAAGATGATGTCTTTGAATTTTCTTTTTTGATGCAAGATACAGGATTAGCTCCCAAATACGTATTTTCAAAAGCATAGCAGAAATCATATAAAAAGAGTTTATCTCTAGCTATACCTGTATTTTAAAAGCCATTCTTCCTAACAATTTTACTATCCACTTAAAATTCTATTAACAAAATCTCCACTTGGGTGCATTGCTAATGAAGAACATTCAGCAGTAAGTATGTGTTTTCTGCATAAAGCTAGAATCTTTTTTTGAGGAAGGGAAATAGTTCACAGGAAACAGAATAAGGGAAACATAATTAATGTAAAAATATGGAAGATTAGAATTTGATGATGTGATTGTAGATAAAATCCCATATAAATTGTAAAGGTCTTATATTCTAATGTCAATTTAATGCTAAAACATCCCTAATCCTGGCCAATTCATATCTGAGAAAAAAAATTTCAGGGCACAATAATTAATAATAACAAAAACAACAACATTTAATGATCTTAATAAACCAAGAAGGGTCCCACTCACTGCTATAAAATTCCATAAACTGCAATATTAATCGGTCCTTAAAATGTTCCCATTTCAAATAACAATTACATTCTTCACCTTTATCCTATTCTGTTCAAAGTTTTAATTGAAAGATGCCATCATTAAAACCTACCTTTTATTATCCAGTGTATTTTCCTACTTTCTTGCAACTTCCATTTTAACTTTTATATAAGAAATAAGACAGCTAGAAACTTACTGCTGTTTCAGGCAAAAATAAAACAAGAAATGGATAATGTCTGGGAAAAATAAATAAGATCCTTACTTCTCAGCATGGACAAAAATAAACTTCAGGTAGGTAAAAGTGAAATCACAGAAGAACCTAAGAAAATAATCTGTATGTATTTATTAAATAATCCATCATTTCCCAAGATAGATATTAACATCATATGTTAAATTCTAAATGTATTTTCTTGTTATGGGGAAGTTTTCAAGCATGGCATATTCCCATAAAAGAAATAAATAGGAAGTATTTAGATTTTATTATGTAAAAATTAAAAGTTGATGTCAGAAAACACTATAGGCAAATTTAAAAGGAAAAATGATAAACTGAAGAAGATATTTGTAATATACATGTGGCAGAGTTAATAATCTTAATGTATGAAGAATATCAGATATTAACAAAAATAAAACAACTCAGTAGAAAAATAGCAAAAGACATGAACAAACATTTCACAAATGGCCAATAAACACGTTTTTCAATGTTCATTCTCACTAGGATCACAGAAATCTGACTGAAAAAGTGAGGTATCACTTTTTGTTCATCATACTGGTAAAGATTTTTCAAAAGATTCATTATCCAGTGTTGGCACCTTTGGTGGGGGGCAGGATGGCAGGTTTGAGGAAACAGGTGAAAGTAAAGTAAACATGGGAGCAGGCTGCCTAGAGACACCTATGCCTGCTGGGCACCAAGGCGGGCTGCGCTAGTGTTGGAGACAATGATTGTAGTGATTCCAGTCTGCAGAGTTACGCGGTTTTCTTGAGCAGTGCTCAGCAGCCACAGTAGACAAAGGAGCAACTGAAAACTTGAATTAATCTAGGGTGGTTTTACAAAGTTGAGTGTGGTAAAATAACAAGGAGGCGGCAAGAGATTTTACGCCAAGATAATGATGGAGTACGGGCTAGCAGAAAATGAATGAAACCAGTCATTCACGACACTGGTATTTATTGAGCCCCCCGTGAGCTGGCATATAGAAGAAATAATTATTTTTGTATATTGATCTTGTCACAAACTACCTTACTAAATGTATTTACTCGTCCTACAGCTTTTTCACTTGACTCTCTTGGGTTTTCAAAGTAGACAATCAGATTATCCATAAATAATCTAATGTTTCCTGCTTTGGAATATTTATATCTCTTCTTTCTTTACCTGGTGTTTCCACCATGGTTATTATTTAAATGTTTACTGGCAAGTTTCCTGTCTTGTTCCTGACTTAAATAGAAATGCACCACTAATGTTTCTATGTTAATTATGATGTTGGCAGTTAGTTTTATTTATCTTCATATGGTTAAGGAATTATTCTTTAATTACTTGTTTACTAAAAATTTTCCCCTAAAATTTTATCAAATATCAAAATATAAGATTATCTTAACTTTGATCTATTTATATTACTATATTTCCTAACACTGAAACATTCTTATATTTATTCCTAGAATAAACCATACTTGATTTTAATATACTACTACATTTGACCTGATAGTATTTTTAACTGTTTTTACTTTTTTTAAAACTTAAATGTGACTGAATTGTGGCCTTGGCTTTTGTACTATCTCTAAAAGGCTTTTATGTCAGCATTATACTACCTAAAAGGATTAGGGAAGAGTCATGGATTGAATTATGTCTCCCAAAAAATGTGTGTATCAATTTGGCTGGGCCATGATTCCCGGTATTATGTGATTTTCCTATATGTTGTAAATTCTGCCTCTATAATGTTAATGAGGGAGGATGGGTGGCCGTTGTGTTAGAAGGCAGGACTCTGTCTACAAGATTGGATTGTGTCCTGAGGCAATCTCTTGAGATATAAAAGAGAGAAGCGAGCAGAGAGACATGAGGGACCTCATACTACCAAGAAAGCAGTGCCAGGAGCAGAGCGTGTCCTTTGGACCCAGGGTCCCCGTGTGGAGAAGCTCCTAGTCTGGGGGAACACTGATGAGAAGGCCGACAAAGAGAGAAAGCCCTTCCCCGGAGCTGATGCCCTGAATCTGGACTTTTAGCCTACTTCGCAGTGAAGAAATAAATTTCTCTTTGTTAAGGCCATCTACTTGTGGTAGCAGCACTAGATGACTAAGACAGGAAGCTTTCCATATTTTTCCATGTTCTGGAGAACTGTCTGTTTTTCAGAGGTATGAATAAAGCTGTCTGTATAATCTGAACTAGGCCTATCAGTGTGTTCTTTCATAGTTTTTCTTTCCTACTTAGTCGTATTCAAGTTTGCCACTTCTTTCTGAATCAATTTTTGTCAATTTATGTTGTCTTAAAAGTTATTCTTTTTATTCAAATATTCAGACTATTTTAGCAGAGGATTATATATGATATTCTCTAAAAAGTTTTAATATCTGTGGCTACTGTTTCTCACTTCTGATGTAATAATTTTAAGTTTTCTCCCTTTTTTCCTTGATTAGACTTGATAAAATGTTGTCAATTTTGTTGATCTTTTCAACAAATTAATTGTTTTTCAACTTTCCAATTTATCAGACAAATTTAGTTCCATTCTTTCTATTTACCATAAATTTGTTTTTTCTCTTCTAAATTTCTTTATATGAATGCCTAGCAAATTTTACTCAGTCTTTAGTCCCATACAGTTATCCAATCAGTGTAGCTTTGGGTCTCAGGCTTCTCTATGCACCTTTCCATACACTGACCCCACTACATAAGTGAAACTGTCTTCACTAAGGTCACAGATCATCCCTGGATTGCCACAGACAACAAACTTGCTCTCCTTATCCTACTAGAATTCTCTATATAGCATTTGTCATTATTAACCATGCCCTATTTCTGGAAACTTTATTTTCTCTTGACTTCTCTGACAAAACCCTCCCTCATTTTTCTCCTGCCTGCTAGCCAGTCCCTCTCAGTACCCTACAAAGGTTTCTTTTCTCCTCTTTAATGTCAATGTTTCCAAAGACTCTTATAAAATATGTTATAAAACATGATTCCTGGTGACCTCATTCACATCCGTGGATTCAACTATCTCTTCTATAAAAACTCTCTAAACCCATATGTCTAGCTCCCTACTACATCACACTGATTCTAGAAGGTATTTCATAAGTACCTCAAACTCAGCTTATCTAAAACTAATATCATAATCTTCATCCCCAAATTTTATCCTTTTTCTGTATTCTAGATAATAGTGATCAGTGTCAAGATTCCCATGTTGGTAACCTGGGAATTATACTAGACTCTTCCCTCTCACTCATAACCACTCAATCACTAAGTTCTGAAGGTTCCAACTCTCCACCTCAAGAACCTGTCTTTCATAGCTATTCGCAGAGTCTCTGTCTTAGATCATTCATCTTCACATAAACTATTTCAATACTCCCCTACCCCTAACTACCGCATCTCCAACTGGCCTAAGCAAAAAATCTGTTTACTGGTTCCCCATAGCTTGTGTTCTAGCATATTCTACTTGTTTCCTCTACTTAGAATGACCTCTACACACTCCCTTCTTCACCTATCTAAATCCGTAAGTCCTATTCCCTTCCTCTCTGGAAAGAATACGTAGACTGCTACGTATACTTCTCCTCTGTGCTATCAAGCATCCTGGGCACATGTCTTTCATAACACATGAAATGCTGTACTAATTACTCATTTATCTGACCATCTTTCTCTAAAGGAGACACAACCTGAAGCCAGCAGACCTTGATACGTTAATTATCTGCTAACAAACACATGTGACAGTTAACATGTCTGTTCATGCTCAATATTTGCATCATGTAGGAATTATTTTAAAAGAATTCAGTTGAGATAAGAATTCTGTCTAGATAGGAGAGATATATACCCATCGAGAACTGATTTTTAGTATACTTCAGTACAAACAGAAATAAAGCAAGAAAAAATATAAAGCAGATTCTATAGTTACACAAATAACAGGTTGTTATTTCAAAAGAATTTGAGTTGTGCATGGAGGTCCGGAAGCAAAATCAAGGGTTTTCCAAGTTCACAAAAGGAGCCCTGATGGCACAGTGGTTAAAGTGCTTGGCTGCTAACCAAAAGGTCGGTGGTTTGAACCCATGGCAGTCTGCTCCCATAAAGATTTACACTCTTGGAAACCCTATGGGGCAGTTATACTCTGTCCAACAGGGTCACTATAAGTAGGAATTGACTCGATGGCAGTGGGTTTGGTTTTGGTTTTTTGAGTTTAAGGAAGTGAAGATTAACCAGGTACCCTAGACTGGATAGTTACTATTTTATACCATATTACAAAATCCTAATACAGTCAACCCATTAAACAGAGAAGTATGATTTAAAAAAAAAAAAAAAGAGCTAGCCATGTGATACATCCTTGAAAAGCCTGAGTTTTCAATAATGAAGTAAAAATAAAGAAGGATTTGATCACTGTAAACCCATTCCTTAAGGTTCTGACTCAACACACTGCTCAAATTAAAATATTAGCTCTCACAAAACTCCTGCAGGTTTTGGGTTTTTTTTTGGTAGGGTGTTTTTGCTTTTTTGCCCTAATAATTAATTGTAGCAGGTAACTCAGAACAGTAAAAATTTGATAAGGACAAAGCTGGGACGTCAAAGGGTAAAAATACAAGCTGTTTAAGAACAACACTTCATGAGAGTTCCAGTTTTCCAATCTGTATATCATTTTAATTACCACCTAAATATAGTGAGTTTGCCTTAGTTACACATTTTTGGTTATAGAAAAATGGCAGAGAATCAGGGCTTAAGGATTCTACCTCCAATTATGACTCAATGTTATACTGTTTTGGAACACAGACTATAAGTCATGTTAAAATGAATTCTGCTGTTCAGAGGAAGAACTCAAAAGAGCACTGTATCAAATGGGGAAAAAATCATCACCTATGCAAAAATATTAAAATGACATCTCTAAATGTGAAAGATTCACATTCACATACTTTAAGAATTGTATTTTTGAAACATACCTTGTCCATTAATTTACTTGCATGAAGACTCAAGCTATTAAAGAATATTTTTTTGCTTAGCAAATGCATTTCTTCAATAGTAGTCAGCAAGGTGGCTGCACTATTTCCAACAATGCCACTGAAAGCAAAAATATTTCAAATTGTAAACAAGCTGAAAAATTTCAGTTCTTTACATGAGTATAATGCTTTAAAAAGATCTAGATTTACATAAAAGTTTTTATGTAGAAGACAATCATAAATTGAAAACAACTGCTCCAGTTTCACAGAAAAATGTCAGTTTTTTTTTTTTCCGTTTGAGCTAAGTGATGAAAAATGAAAACTACTATGCTTTCTGTATTTCACAATATCTTTAACAAAACTGTAGGTCAGAACAGACAGTCATAATATGCACACTCATAGCTATACTTTTCCTCTACAGCAGTAGACTTATATCCTAAGTATCCACAAAATATTTAATGTTAATTCTAAGAAAGTCATTCAATCAACAGCTCCATCAAATATTTTTCTTTATTGTGTATATATTTTAAAATATTTTACACTGTTATCATACTTAAATATTTGAAAATAAAATACTTAAATTTTATTAATACTGAGTTATTCTTTTAATTAAAACTGTTATACCCTATCAACAGCTTATTTATGTAGTTTCTCAATTTTACAAAGCTGCCTAAGTGGCAATACATTTGGACTAATTATGAAAAACTGGATATTTTGAAATAATTATACTGGCACATTCTATATTCCTCACTTTGCTATTATGAGGGTATTTTTAGACCTCATCCACGGTTTCCCATTTGCGCCAGGATGTAAGTCAAGCATGTACATAAAATAATTTCCAATTTTATTTGTCTAATCCTTCTAATTCATGTACTAAAAGTAATTTTAAAATAATTTTTAAGAGAAGAATTTTTGTGGATGCAAAAATACACTGTAATCTAGTAAAAATCACACTTTCTGAAGGCACAAAAACATCTTACTATACATAAAAAAAAGTAGACTGCTGAAGATAAATATAATGGCATTACTAAATACTGGTAAATAGCTAGCTAAAAACACAGAAAATAACTGATAAGTGATATATCGCACATGATATAAAAGCAAATATCAATATCATATATATTTCAGTACATTCTGAAACTATAATGAATTTGAATGAATTCCTATATAGTTCATGAAGACAAAGCAAATTATCAGTAAAAAGAAACATATAAAGCCAACAGCAAAATACAAAATCCTAAATACGTAGCCATAATACTTGCATTTTAAAAAAACAAAAAAAGCATTTCAGTAAAAAACAGTATAAACCAAACACCAAAATAAACTGGAAGGCATTCAAACGCACATGTATGCATGCAATGAAAACAAGTATTTCCCTGAATAAAAGCATGCATCAAGCAACAGAGAAAGAAAATTGAATGAACGCAAATATAAACTGGTATTTTAATAAAAACTTTTGAGACATTCAGATACACTTTGATTTTTTAAAATAGGAATTATCAGTTGTATTTTGCAATTATTCATATCTCAAATTTGCTAATGTTTATTCAGTACTAATGAGGTACCAAAATTGGGCTAGATACTTTTAGATGTTTCTTCTGGTATTTCACTCCATACTTCTCCCAACATGCTTATAATTCCATTACTTGAATTTTGCAGTTTTAGGTATGTAAGATACAGTAATGAACTGTCTGAATTCATGAGGGATAAGAATCAGCATCAAGCTGGTTCTGATGAGGCGGATGGCAAGCAAACGTCCACCTTCCCACTTCTCCATTATTTCTGACACCAGCCACTCCTACCACGGCACTCTCTACTTCTCTGCAGGATTCAATAATCCGTGGCAATGGTCACACAGAAATCACAGGCCATACTCACAGTTATGTGGCTTATTACGGAAGTAACAAGCTACAACTCAGAATCAGAATCGAATTAGAAGTAATAGCAACAACTCAGGATCAGGATCAGGATCAGTATCAGGAGGCACACAGACAAGGTCTGGAAAGGTCCCCAAAGTGGACAGCCCATTCCTCCCTTCTTCAGTGCAGCACAGCTTCTAAGGAGGACAACTCTCAGAGCAAAAACGCTCATGGAGCAGATAAGCTCTCCATTGGAAGAGTTCTAAGACCGTTCTCGGCTGGTGCCACTGCCCTCGCCAGCCATCAGTAGGTGTGACTTCTATGCTGGGCAGCTGCCTTTCCTGCCAGGTGGATGCTCCAATTCAGCTTCTCTGCCTTCTGCCTTCTATGGGCAGGCCTCTCCACTGTTGGCCTCTATACCGTCCAGCTCTCTGCTGTCAGGCTCCCCACCAGGAGTATCTCTGCCACTGGCCTTTTCATCACTAACTGGCCCAGCTCCTAGCCAGTGTAGCAGCTTGCTCAGCTTTCTCAGCTGCTGCTCTCCTAGCAGCAGCTCTCTGCCATCCATTGGGCCTTTCTGCTGCCAGGCCTCTTTCCTACCAGGCCCCTCTGCCACTGGGACCGTCTGCCATTGGGCCTCTCTGCCACTGGATGCTCTGCAATCAGGCTATCCACCAATGGCCTCTCTGTCTTCAGCCTTTCCACCACTGATGACCCAGCTCATATCCAGTGAAGCTGCTTCAGACCGCTCTGCTCATACTCAGCTCAGCTTCTCTGGAAGCCTAGCTCTTAGCCAGCAGCTCTCTCAACTGCGGCTGTTTTTTACCAGGTGTGGGAGGGTCTCAAGCACAGGACCACCTTGTCCCAAAGGGCACACTCCCCTCCTGGCTCCTGTCAACCAGACAGCCTTTAAAACCTCTCTGTTTTAGCCCTTTATATAGTCAATCACCAGGCAAAGCCTCCCTCCAGACCAGAGTTTAACCAATCCTCAATTACACATGAGATGTCAATCAACTCAGGTCTTTTATAAAAGTAACATTTTCTGCCAGCAGAGTCTGGCTCCTCTGCTGGGAAGCAACAAACCCTTTGAGGTAGAAAGTACCCTGGAAGGGCCCCCAAATTACTTCTCCTAAGAACTAGGGCAAAGGCAACAACTCCCCAGGGCTTAGGGGAAAGATCTCTCAAGCTGTTTTTCCAAAGAACCAAGGCAAACGGCCATATAAAGGAACTCACTGCATTGCCAGGTATTACATACAAATTCCCTGATACAGAAGGTGAGAGTCAAGCTCTCTTACACAATGTTCCTCTGCTACCACAACATACCCACAGACTTCACCTCCCCAGGCTTCCCAACACAGGCCTATCACAAGGTTCTGGTAAATAAATACTCAACGTGTACATTTACATTATAAGAATGCAAATATTATTTAGACTTGACCATGGAATCAGGGAATTCAATACCAGGGAACAAGCAGGCTGGTAAAGAAGATAAGCCCCAGCAGACAGTCATGCAGTAAGCCTAGAGAACAACCAGTCTAGACTGGAGAAGGAAAGTGGAGGGTAGCAAGAGGGATTTCAGATGGGAAGGAGGGTGGGTGGGTTACTTGATGTGTGAGAAAATATGCAGCAGGATGATAAAATCAGAGCAGAGGAGGTAGATAGACACACTTCCACTTAAGAGTTTGGGTTTAAAATAGCAGTAAGACCATGGGAAGGTAAGCAACCACAGAATAAAGTAATATTAACTCCAGGGAGAAAATAGAATCAAAATAATGCTGGATTTTCTGTTTCCTGGGTCCCTCACTTTCCGTTTTTTTTGTGTGTGTACTACTGCCTTTTGATGAAACCACCATCTAGCTTCATTGTATAAAACCTGTCGCTGTCGAGTCGATTCTGACTCATAGCGACCCTAGAGGAGAGGGTAGAATTGCCCAATAGGGTTTCCAAGGTTGTAATCTTTACAGAAGCAGACTGCCACATCTTCCTCCCACGGAGTGGCTGGTGGGTTCAAACCGTCCTTTAAGATAGCAGCCAAGCACTTAACCACTGCACCACCAAGGCTCCTTTACCGTATAGGAGGAAAAATTTTTTGAGATCTTGATTGTCTCCTGTTTTTCCCCAAATTCTCTGGCTAATTCTTAACATTCTTTGTGGGTTCCTCTTCTTCTTGACCACTAAATGCTGGAGCTTCCCATGACTCAGTCCTTGGCCTTCTTCTTTACCTACACCCACTCCCTAGGTTATTCCATCTAGTTCCATGGCTTCAAATATCTTCTACAGCTGAAAACTACCACACTGGGTTTCAGCTCTGACCTCTGTGTTATCTACTGTGTGTTATCTACTGTGTTATCTACTCAACATCTCCCACTGTATGTTCACAGGCACATCAAACCTGATACAGCCAAAAGTGAACTCTTCATTACCAGTCCACCACCATCAACCTGTTCCTCTCCAGTATTCCTCAATTCAGGAAGCAGCAACACCATTCACCCAGTTATTCAAACCAAAGGCCAAGAATCCATCCTTGACTCCTCTTCCTTTCACATCTCACTCCATCTAATCTATACTATATGTCATACTGGCTCTAAAATAAAATATATCCTGAATCAACTACTTGTCAACACCGCCATGACCATCATCCTAATCGAACTCATCATTATCTCTGTTCATAATTACAAAGTGCTTCCTAAATATCTTCCTTGCTTCTGCTTTTGCCACCCCCCACATTCCACTATACACAAAATTTTCAGAGTAACCTTGTATCATATATCAGCTCAAACCTTCCCATGTCTTCCCCAACTCACTCAATATTAAATCTAAATCGTCACCATGGTCTACAAAATCTTACATGATATGGCCTTTGCCTACCTCTCTGATTTCATCTCCCCTTAATCCTTCCAATTCATTCAACTCCAACCACTGGACCTCCTCCTAGTCCTTCAACAAGCAAGCTTTTCCTGGCCTGAGGGCCAGAGTGTACCTCTGCCTGGGACACTGTGAGATCTTCTCATGCCCAGCTCCTTCACATTATTCAGGTCTCAGTTCAAATATTACCACCAAAATGCCTTCAAAAATAAGTCTCTCTCTCACACACACACATAACACACACCTACTCAAACATGGCCACTGTCTATAATTTCTATTTCCTTTCTCGTTTATTTTTCTTTAATGCCCTTATCACTATCTAAAATTATCTTATTTTATACTTATTCAATTGTTTGTCTCCTCTATTAGAATGTGAGCTTAAGCTCTGTTTTGTTCACTGCTATTTCCTTAGCACCTAGAAGACTAACATGTATACAGTCAATTTTAAATTGAATAAATGAGAAAATGTGTGAACCAGTAACAAAGGTACATGAAAAAAATGTATCAAAAGTAATTGTCATCCTCAATATTATCTTCAAAGACAGAAAAATTATAATTCTCAGAGTCCAAATGATTCTATTCCAGCACTCTCTACATTAGAAACAGAGTTGTCATTATGTTCAAATAACAAATTTCATGCAGTACCATCATGGGCATTACTAAATAGATTATGTAAAAATGATTCTACCACTTCTTTTCATAACACAGCATTTTCTATGGTATGTCCAGCTTTCAGCTGATCTTGTTCTTCTAAGTACCTATCATTCTCTTATTTCAGGAAGCATGTAACATTGCAGTTGAACCTAATTTACTGCTTTGAGTCATGGAGAATGGTGATAAAGCATTTATATCTAAAATGTTAGGGAACTAACCCAAACTCTGTCTCTGATCAGTTTTGTAGCCTGTGGCTTGTTAAGTTTTGTTTGAAAATCTACCAGTAGGATATGAAGCTTATCTGTTAGCTGTGATGTGTCTGGTGTCTACTCTGAGCTACTAGGGGGAAGGTAACATCGTTGCTGTAGTCTTGGTGCCCAGTGAACTACTGGCCCGTACACCTCTCCCAGATCTCTTATAACCCTACTGGCCTTTAACACTTGACTTTCTATTCCTGATACTGGCACCCTAGATAAAAAGTAAGTTTTAAAATCATTTTTTAATAGAAAAATATGGAACTATCAAAAATACAGCATTGAAGGATATTGTTTAACCCACCTACACGTATAACATGGTCTTACAGTGACATTTTAATAAAGCCCAAGTATATACTACCAACAAATATCCACAATGCAAAAACTGGAGTCAAAGATCACATTTTACATAAGGCAAGTGGTTCCTAATACCATAAAGTAGCATTTATTTAGAGAAGCTACTTTATCACTGATAGAAAACTAAATGCTAAAGAAGGAATTAGGTTACTTACATCCAGAATAAGATGTTTCACTCATTATACCCTATTGAGTACAATATATAGTTGCTTTAGTTGCCACAGATCTCTTACAAATTCAGGAAGACTCAACAAATACTTACTTTATAATGTTCTATCAGGGGTGTGTGTGTGCGTGCGTGCGTGTGTGCGTGTGTGTGTAGTTATACAGTAGTACCCCCTTATCTGTGAGGGATATGTTCCAAGACCCCCCATGGATGCCTGAAACCACGGATAGTACTAAACCCTATGCATACTATGTTTTGTCCTATACATACATACTTATGATAAAGTTTAATCTTTAAGTTATGCACAGTAAGACATTAACAGTTGAACAATTATAACAATATACTATAATAAAAGTTATGTGAATGTGGTCCCTGAGCAGGATGGAGCTGGACAGCGCAAGATTTCATCATGCTACTCATTTAACCCTTTCGGATAGTGGTTGACCACAGGTAACTGAAACCGTGTAAAGCAAAACCACGGATAAGCGGGGACTACTGCACTTGGAGAAGGAAGAAAAAAGGAAATGACAGAAGTTTCGCTTGTTATACTTAGTCATACACAAGATGAAAACAAAATAATCTTACACTGTGTTCAAAGTTAAATGAGCTATCATAGGGGATTTAACAAGCATGTTTCGCTATTTCACTTACCTAATTGTATGGTGGTAAAACTTGAGGAGATTAGAAATTTTATATAATAAAACTGCCCCAGGTTCAGCAACTATTACTTGCTCAATTCGAACCTATTAAAAAAAAGTGAGAAATTAAACATTTCTTAAAAGCATAACTTTTCTTCATTAATCACATGTAGTATAAATAGCATTTAAAAATAAAAATTTACTGCAGAAATCACAAAATGCCTCCTATAGAATTTCAAAGTATTAGGTCATGGAACGTAAAACAACAGGAACACTTTAGCACAGATCAACTCCACAAACAATAATCCATTTCCTGGAGAATCTGGCTCACGGCCGCTGTTACCAGAAATATCAACACAATGAGATCATTGCTGGGGTCTATCACCAGGACGTAACAGAATTCATTCAGCACTAAACTGCAAAAGCAGCTGCTACGAAAACAGGTTATCAGGGCAATATACTGCCCTATCACCAAATCTTCAGAAGTGATGAAAGAATTCTGGTCTTGAAACTATTAAACCAAATTTCTTTTGACTATTAATCCCAGAATAGGAAAGCAGACAAATGTTAAATTAGCACCAATATATTTGTATAATTATAAGGTTAGCAGGGTAAAATCAGATCTAGTACAAAGTTAAACTTGATCTACCTCAACTTAACTATCAGGAATTTTTCCAAATTAAACTCCATCCCTCACTGATCTTTCCCTTACTTTACAGTCCCTCACTAATGAACACCATCTAAAGTACACTGGTATGTACTTATTTACATACTGCATTATATCTACTGCCTACATTGTATCTTATTGCTTTCCTAACTAGATACTAAATACAAACACAGACATTGTGTTTTCTGCTTCTTTTACATCTCTGCAGCATCTGGTAGAACAGTACATACACAAGAGATGTTTAATAAGTGCTTCTGAAAGTTGAAGTTTCTCTGTACTTAGATTTTGGCATATGTCATAATGCCAACAAACTGATTTGCTAAAACAAGATTTTATAAATGCATTTTTTCAGCATACAAAATCCTCTTACAGAAAATTAATTTACAAAACGAATACATTTTGGCATAAAGCAATAGACTGGAAAACTACTACAATGCTATCAATCATTAGCGGCATTTAAACTTAAAAATCATAATTTTCACTTCACTGTTTCTTTTAGGCCCAAGCCCTCAACAGTAATTTAAATTATATATCGTATCAATAACTGATCGTTTCAGAATTTCAATATAATTTTGGGGCAAAACATAAAGGGCGTTAACTGTAGAAGGCAGTTCTTCTTTAGCAGATTAACACCATTTCAGCTATCTGGCAACGTGCCTTCTAGAATTTCTAGGCATCGAGAAAATAACTCTTCATTCCCACTCCCTTAAGAAAGGAGGAGAGAAAGGGGGGAAGGGAGGGAAAAGAGGGAAGAAAAAGAAAGTAACTAAGGGTAGAAAGAAGGAAGGAAGAGGAAAGGAAGAGAAAAACTCCCACCTCCTCACACATGGAGGCTTTGAGGGAAAGTCGCATCCTTTCCGCTGCAATAACACAACAAAGAAAGGCTAAGGCGCCAGCAGACTTAGACACAACACACCAAGATCGGTTAATCTGCCAGACAGAAACACTGTCTTAGGAGAGCTATACGAGAGACCAAACATTTTCAGCAAAAGCTATGAGGCCAGGGAAATAATAAAAATAACAAAGTAAAAGGCTAGAAGACACTAAAGAAGTGGCAGCAGCAACAACTAACTAAAAATTGCAATGGCAGTGGAGAGAAACAATTATTAACAGAGCTTAAAAGTGATGCTGGGAATAATGGCTCAGACAGAAAGTGCTCGGAACAGTCCCTGGCACATAAGTACTCAATAAATCTCAACTCTATTACTAGAAGCAGCAGAGATAATATAAAAGACAGACAGAAATGAAAAGTAGCAAAATGGACTACAGGCAATCCGACAGCACAAAAAAAGACAGGGAAGAGATAAGGAAAAAAAAAAAACAGAGAGAGGGGTGGTTCTCCTCTCCAGTTAGAGAGAGAGAGAGCTAGAGCTGTACCTTAGAGAGAATTTGTGTTGATGAGGGAGGGGACAAAGGGGGAAGGGAAAACGGAAAGGGAAAATGGCAAAGCTTCTTCACCTTAACATCAGAGACAGCTGCTTAGAGTGATTATTCGTTCCCCAGTATAGTTCAATGGGCCCTGGTCACGCAGTGGTTAAGAGCTCGGCTGCTAACCAAAAGGTCGGCAGTTTGAATCCACCAGCCACTCCTAGGAAATCCTATGGGGCAGTTCTACTCTGTCCTATAGGGTCACTGTGAGTCCGAATCCACTCGACAGCAAAAGGTTTGGTTTTCCTTTCTTTTTTTTTGGTTTTGTAGTTCAATGGAGCCCTGGTGGTACGGTGGTTAAGAGAAGCTCAACTGCTAACCAAAAGGTCAGCAGTTTGAATCCAACCAGCCACTCCTTGTAAATCCTATGGGGCAGTTCTACTCTGTCCTATAGGGTCAGTATAAGTCGAACTCAACTCGATGGCAACAGGTTTCATTTGGTTTTGGACAGTTCAACAGTCTGAGGGCACAATGATTGTATTATACAATACAGTACTCAGCTTTATTTTCCACATCACTTTTTTTTTATATACAGCTATTTTCATAAAACCCAACATCATTTTAGAAGGTCAGGAAGCATATAATACACTAAAGTTTTTACTGAAAGAAAATTCAAACGTTAGCCAGTAATCTCTCAGCAATCTAGAATGTTCACATAAAAGAAGGGTCAATTTACCCAATGAACATGTAAACACAAAGATTTAATATATTAATTCTGATGTTTCTATCTACAGTTGTGTGGTGAAGATACCTCTATAGTAATAGACTTGATGGTGACAATCCATAGTATCCTCTCCATAAATAAATAATTTCATCTATATGTAATTTTAAGCCTAGAGCACAGATTTTTAAAACTGGAAATAACTTTAAAGTTCATATCTGAATGTATACATTTACAACTATTTATTCTACTATATTTCAATTATTAAGACAAATAAAAGGTTAAATAAAGGATAAACCAAAAAAAACAAACTTCTTGCTGTCGAGTCAATTCTGACTCACAGTGACCCTATAGGATAGAGTTGAACTGCCCCATAGGGTTTCCATGGAACGCCTGGTGGATTTGAACTGCCAACCTTTTGGGTGGCAGCCATAGCTCTTAGCCACTACGCCACCAGGGTTTCCAAATAAGGGACAGAGTAAAACAAATATATAGTACATCAACAAGAGCTCCCACTACTATTGCCAATTTCTCTTCATGCTTCTAAAAATCAAAATCTCCTGAATTAAAAATTACTCATTCCTACAAAGAAAAGGCTAAGTGACAGCAGCTTATCCAAATCATCCATATCATGAATCATTAGTAAAAGATTAGTGGTTTATCAATTAGAAGGATGACATTTTATACCAACGGAATGTAAAAGTAAACGTATCACTAAGTGTGATGGTGAAGATTGTGTCAACTTGGCTGGGCCATGATTCTCAGTGTTTACATGTTATCATGCCCATGATTAAATCTGTTGTGAGTAGCCAATCAGTTGGAAGGGAGTTTCCTTGGGGGTGTGGCCTGCATCCGAATATAAGCAGAAGTTCTGGCCTTTTGCTCGCTCTGGCTCCTGTGGCTGCTTCCTGTTCATCTTGGGACTTAAGCTATCAGCTTATCTGCCAATCTTGGGATTCACTGATCTTCACAGACCGTGAGTGGGAGCCCTGCTCTCTGACCTGCCAATCTTGGGTTTGCCAGCCCCCGCAGCTATGTGAATCAGGAGAAGCCTTGCAGTCTTCCTGTCAATCTTGGGATTCATCGATCTTCACAGCCTGTGAGCAAGAGCCCTGTTCTCCGACCTGTCGATCTCGGGCTCGCCAGCCCCTGAGGCCACGTGAATCCTGAGAAGGCTCTATTCTGATCCATGGACTTGGGATGTTCCAGCCTCTACAATCGCGTCGGCCGTTTCCTTGATATAAATCTCTCTCTAAATATATTTATATGCTTTACTGGTTTTGCTTTTCTAGAGAACCCAGCCTAAGACACTAAGAAAAATAATCGGAATTATAATTGCAAAAGAAAATATTAAAGTAAATTTTTCTTCTCAGCTAGGAACTATATCACTGAAAATATCAGATACCTAAGTTAAGTCATAAAGGAAGAAAAGCCTTAAAATAGTTTAGCACTGTACATCACTATCAAGCTAACGTGATATGTAACTACTCTAAACACCTGTTAAATATTGTCTGAAGTAGGCAATACATGTTACCGTTATGTGGAAAAACTTCACGTTTCTATCACTTCAGGAACTAAAGGGATTTTTCTTCCTTACCATAAAAAGATTTTTGCTTCCTAACAACAAAGAACGCACAGCCCGCCTGCTCAGACATAACCAAATAAAAAAAAAAAAGCAGGATGAAACAAATCTGTAATCAATAAATGAGGAAAATAACCACTGAATGCCCCAAAGACAGCAGACAACATCAAAACATTTACAAAAATAGGACAAGATGGTTCCAGTAGGGGTCCAAAATAAAACACTGGATGATCTTCCAGTAGAAGAAAAGGTACTACACCTAACTGATAGGGAATTCAAATCCCTAATATTCAGAATTATCCAAGGGTTTAAACAATAAGCAGACAAAAATGAAGAAAAAAATAGACAAATTCATGGAAAAGGCAGACAAATTCATGGAAAATACAAACAAAAAAATGGAATAATTCAAGAAATTAACACAGGAACAAAAATGCTAAAATAAATTCACACCTAGAAATTATACAAAAACAACAATTAGAAATCCAAAAGATGAACAACAAGATTTCAAAAATGGACAGTGTCATAGAAGGGCTGAGGAGCAGGTTTAAACGATGGAAGACAGGATCAGCGAAATTGAAGACAAACACTTGGATACAACTGTTTGAGGAAAAATCAGAAAAAAGAACAAAGAAAAATGAAGAAACCCTGAGTATCATGTGGGATACAATCAAAAGCAAAACTCTGCGAGTGATCAGAGTTTCCAAACGGGGAGAAAACAGAAAACACAGAGAGGATCACTGAAGAATTGCTGACAGAAAACTACCCCAATTTCATAAAGATGAAAAGCTGACCATCCAAGAAGCTCAACGAACCCCATATAGGAGAGACCCCAAAAGAAAATTACCAAGGCATATCATGATCACACTCGCCAAAATCAAAGACAAACAAAGAATCCTGAGACCAGCTCATGAAAAACAAGAAGTCACATACAGAGGAGAAACCGTAAGACTAAGCTGAGATTATTCGGCAGAAACCATGCAGGCAAGAAGGCAATGGGATGACATATATACAATCTTGAAAGAAAAAAATTGCCGACCAAGAATAATATAGCCTGCAAAACTCTCATTCAAATATGATGGTGAAATTAGGTCATTTCCAGCTAAACAGAAATTAAGGGACCACGTAAAAACCAAACAAAACTTACAAGACTTATTAAAGGGAGTCCTTCGATCTGAGAACAAACAACATCAGACCACAAGCTGAATCTAGGACACAGGATTGTACTAGCTAGATACCAACCTAGGAAATGAACCTTTAAGGACTAGGGAAAACCAAAAGATTACAACAGGGAACCAGAGAGGTTAATCTGTAAATGACAACAGCAGCAGAACAATAAAAGAAGGAATAAACAGTGTAGGTATAGAACCTGCTAATGGAGAGGAAGGCAAGGCGATAGCAAGTAATAATAGATTGGTTCAAATCTAGGAAGATAAGCGTAAATTACAAGGTAACCACAAAGAAAGTTAACAAACCTACTCATCAAAATGAAGAAAAACATAAAGTTTCAATAAAAACAAAACCTACAAAAACAGAAGAAATGAAAAAAAAAATCCAAAAAGCAAAAGGAACTCAGCACAGGATAGTAACAGGAACAAAGAAAATGTCAGCACCACAAGAAAAAAAGCACTACAAAATGCAATCCCACTCCTAGGAATATATCCTAGAGAAATAAAAGCCATCACACGAATAGACATATGCACACCCATACTCATTGCAGCACTGTTCACAATAGCAAAAAGCTGGATACAACCTAGACACCCATCAACAGATGAACGGATAAACAAACTATGGTACATACACACAATGGAGTATTATGCAAAGATAAAGAACAACGATGAATCTGTGAAGCATCTCATAACACGGATAAAACTGGAGGACATTATGCTGAGTGAAATAAGTCAATCACAAAGGGACAAATATTGTATGAGACCGCTACTGTAAAAACTCATGAACAAGTTTACACACAAAAAGTAACAATATTTGTTGGTTACCAGGGATGGGGTGGGGGAACTAAACAGACAATAGATAAGTGGTAACTTTGGTAAAGGGCAAGACAGTACACAATACTGGGGAAGCCAGCACAACTTGTACAAGGAAAGGTCATGGAAGTTCCATAGACACTTCTAAACTCCCTGAGGGACTGAATTACTGGGCGGAGGGCTGTGGGGACCACGGTCTCGAGGAACATCTAGCTCAGTGGGCATAACACAGTTTATAAAGACAATGTTCTACATTCTACCTTGGTGAGTAGCGTCTGGGGTCTTAAAAGCCTGTGAGCAGCCATCTAAGACATTCACTGGTCTCATCCCTTCAGAAGTAAGGGAGAATAAAGAGAACAAGATAAAAGGAAAAGATCAGCCCAAAGGACTAATGGACCACAGCTACCACGACCTCCACCAGACTGAGTCCAGCACAGCTAGATAGTGCCTGGCTACCACCACTGACTACTCTGACCGGGATCACAATAGAGGGTCCTGGACAGAGCGAGAAAAGGATGTAGAACAAAATTCTAACTCACAAAACAAAGACCAGATTTACTGGCCGGACAGACTAGAGAAACCCTGAGAGCATGGCCCCCAGACACCCTTTTAGCTCAGTGGGGAAGCTGCTCCTGAAGTTCACCGTTCAGCCGGGGATTGGACAGCCTCATAAAACAAAACAAGACTAATGAGGCACAGCAGTCCAGGGACAAGGACTAGAAGGCAGGAGGGGACAGGAAAGCTAGTGATAGGGAACCCAAGGTTGAGAAAGGACAGTCGTAACATGTCATGGAGTTGTTAACCATTGTCATAGGACAATATGTGTACTGTTTAATGAGAAACTATTTGTTCTGCAGACCTTCATCTAAGGTACCAAAAAAAAAAAAAAGAATTATCTATGTGAGATCAAATTAACAACAGCAACTCAAAAAGTTTGATGGGAAGCCTAGGGGGCAGTGAGTTGGAGATAATAGTGATGGAATAATTTGGACAAGGATAGTGAGAATAGCAACACAATGGGAAGATGTAATCGATGTCACTGAATTACACATGTAGAAATTTCTGAAATGGTATAACTGCAGCTATGTGTATTTTCACCAAAAAAAAGGTTCTTCAAGGTTGAGAAGAGAGAGTGTTGACATGTTGTGGGGTTGTTAACCAACGTCATAAAACAATATGTGTACTGACTGTTTAATGAGAAACTATTTGTTCTGTAAACCTTCATCTAAGTACAATAAAAAAAATTTAAAAGAAAAAAGAAAAGATTTCTGCTTCCTTACTATTTTTCTTCATTGTCATTTGGTATCTTATGTTAAAATTTCCCAGCTGGACACAGTACTGCCCTATAATTGTTATAAATACCTTTATGGGTATATACCTTTAAGAAAGATAAACTGAGAATTTCTAAGTACGTTTTAAAACAAAGGCTGGCTTTGGTATATGATGTCTTTATAAAAGCAAAGGGTGTTATTTTAAACATTTTTACATCATAATATTTCTTAGTCAGACTAGGACAGGAAACTTTAAGGTCCATTCTAACCTTCAGGTTCTAGAATTATGATACTTTATACAAACACTTAAAAAAAAAAAAAGAAAAGCTGTAATAAGAAACATACCATAGGTAAGGGGGGCAGGGAGGAAAGACAAGACAAAGTTTAATTTATTCACTGAAGTGACTGGGAGTTTCACTTGACTATATGTAGTTACAAAAGGTATGATAAGTGCAAAGAAAGAAAACTTTTTATTTTTGTTCTACCTTTTCTTTTTATTAATCTTTCAAATAATTGCTGATATATAAAACAAGCAACATTTACATAAGCTATTAATGTCTGAAAACAAAACTGTATCAAACATGTCATTTGAGAGAAAAAAGTAAAATAATTTCAAAATACTTTGCTATTTACTGAACTGAGTCCAAAGATGATCTAATTATAGCAATAATCTAATTTTTAAATATAATCAATTTTGATACAGTGTATCATCTGAGATTTCCTTGCCTGGACAAAATACCAAAGAAAATCTTAGAAATGAAAGAAACTTAGTTTTAAATCTTAGTTCTTGATAATAAATCACAAAACTTCTATCTCAATTTATACATAATAAAGTCAATTAACAAGCAAAAATAAACTAACAATTGCAAAATATTCTCCAAATATTAATAAGAGAAAATAACATTTGTTGTAGGCCTACTAGGCACCAGGAACTGTGCACTTTCTGCTACATTATCTCATTTAATCCTTACAATGACCCTTCACAGTGGATATTTTTATATACAGGTTAAATATGAGCAAATTAAGGTGCAGAAACCAAAAAGCCAAACCAAACTCACAGCCACCAAGTCAATTCCGACTCATAGCGACCCTACTGGAGACAGCAGAACAGCCCCAAGGAGCAGCTGGTGGATTTGAATTGCTGCCCTTTTGATTAGCAGCTGAGGTATTAACCACTGCACCAACAGGGCTCCAAGGTGCAGAAGAGTCAGCTAATTTGAACAAGTTAACACAGTTAAGCGGCAAAGTGGGAATTCTAACCAAATTTGACTCCAAATTCTGCTCACTGTACTATAAATAGTATTGATAGTAATGACACTCATAAATAATAATATTTATCCTGGGGTTAATCATTACTTATTACTACAATACACAGATTTTAAAATCTAGCATGCTTGAAGCAATAAAGTAAATAGAGTATGTCCTTAGCAAATGTGTTGAGAGTTCATAGGTGATATATAGGAAGGCATATGTGAGTAAATCCATGTGCAGGTATAGGTGTATCTGCAGGGATATGTATACATGTTTGTTTGTGCCATGTATATATAGCCATATACATAGCAAAGCACATAAGGGGCATAGTTAAGGAGGTTTCCTAGACATACCCTAACAACTTGCAGGATTGGTTTACTGAGTTAAAACGCTTAGGACCATAGTCTCAGGGCACAACTTAGTAAACTGGCATAACATAGTTCATAAAAATAACGTCTTACGCTAATCTGGTGAGTAGCGTCTGGGGTCTTAAAAGCTTGCAAGCGGCCATCTAAGATACAACTATTGGTCTCTACTCTTTACTACTGGAGTATGCGTAAACACAATGAAGGAAATCAAAGGCTCAAAGGAGAAACTAGTTACAGGACTAACAGCCCACGTGAACCACGGCCCCTTCTAACCTGAGACCAGAAGAACTAGATAATGCCCTGCTACCCCTACCGACCATTCTGACTAGGGACACAACAGAAGATCCCAGATAGAATGGGAAGAAAAATATAGGACAAAATTCAAATTTCTAAATAAGGTCAGACCTACTGGACCGATAGAGACTAGAGGAACCCCTGAAATTGTCACCTTAGGGTACCCTTTGAACTTGGAACTGAAGCTATTTCTGAAGGTCAGCTTTCAGCCAAATAATAGACTGGCTTATAAAATAAATATCACCCATGAGCAATGTGTTCCCTTAAGGGTCAATTATATGAGACCAAACGGTCAACATTTACCCAAAAGCAAAGAAGAGAAGGCAAGGAAGGGAAAGGAAGCTACATCAATGGAAATACAACAAACAGTGAAATAATGAGAATGTTGACACATTGTTTAAAACGTAACCAATGGTACTGAACAATTTGAATAAAAATTATTAAATGAAAACCTAATTTGCTGTGTAAACTTTCATGTAAAACACAATAAAATATTATTTTTAAATAAAGTCTATAGGTGAGTTGCTTCAATTAAATAGACTCTAAATGAATTGATTAAGTAAGTTACTATGGAGAAGATAACATAAAAAATAAGTCAATATATGCAAACTAAGAATGTTTCAAAGTTTTCTTTCTTGAGAAAAATGGCAACAATTTTTTAAAATGTATCTTATTATTCTACATTAATGTGTTAATTTGACAAAATTACAGTTTACGTTCAGGCTGGTATTCCTTTAAATTCTTAAGCATGAACAAGACAATTTAACTAGGTAACATATGTAGCTGTTAGTTGCCATCAAGTCGATTCAACAACATTTTTAAAAACAAAATATATTACCTTTAGGGGTCTACACACACCCTCGGTGATATGTCCAACAACTTCTTGAATATTTTCTTCAACACCTAAAATTAATTATTAAAAAATTTAAGATATTTTTCCATATTATACCTTACTTCACCTAAGTTCAAAGGCTAACAAACAATAATACATATGGTTACTGGCACTATTAACAAACATTTAAAAGAACCATAACAATATTTTACTAAGTTCAGTATCTCTTAGAACATTGCTAATTTGTGTAAATACCTCAGTCTAGTAATTCTTGTTAATGCATTTGACTACTGAATTAATAAAATGAACATTCTTTCTTCATCAAAAAAGTATAAATATATGAGTTACAGGAAAAATGACTGTGAAATATATTACTTGAAGGAAGTAATATGAATATATAAGGAGCCCTGGTGGCACAGGGGTTAAGCGTTCAGCTGCACCAAAAGGTCGGCGGTTCAAACCCACCAGCCACTCCACGGGAGAAAGACGTGGCAGGCTGCTTCCGTAAAGATTACAGACTTGGAAACCCTATAGGGTAGTTCTACTCTGTCCTAAAGGGTCACTGTGAGTCGGAATCAGCTTGACGGTGATGGGTTTGCTTAGGTTTAATGTAAATACATCTTTGCATTTCTTCTACAAACACCTTATTCTAGGCAGTGGTGCTAAGCATATAAGGTGAGGAAACAAAGATGAAAATCATATTTTGCAATCTAGTGGAAAACTAACATTTACAAAATACCTACTATTTATCAATCACTGAAGTAGGCACTTGACCTTAACTGCTTGCAACCACCTTCATACTTTACAGATGGAGAAATCAAGGCTCAGAAAAGTCAAGTCATTCCTACAAAATAACCTGTTTCTTCTAACTCCAATCTATTTTTCTTTCCATCTCTTAAAACTGCCTCAAAGACATCCGTTTTAAAAACATCTGTAAAGAAATACATCCTATTAAACTGGATAATTAGAGTAAAAACAGAAATTTAACTTAACAAAAAAATGCAGACTTTGAGCCAATCTAACGTAGACACAGAGTATAATCTCAATATTGAATAGCTAAAAAACTATGAGGTTAACTAGTACCACCAATCTGCACACTGGCCTATCATGAAGTTCACGTGGCTAAGCTATGTAAAATAATCATTACCAGGCCACAAGATTTCTCTTCAAATCCTATTAAAAACGAATAACCCCGCACACTCTAAGACATCTTAAGATAGTCACAATTAAGATTTGAAATTGTACAAACAATGGACAGCAGAATTCTAAAAATTATCAAGTTTTATTTCATGAAATTAGACATAAATTTAAGTACATTTGGAAAATGTGGTAATTATTTATTTTTTGAAAACGTTAGAACAGTCATGTAAGAATGAAAAACAGCTTGGGTGATAAAAAATGAAAGAATAAGTAGCTTAATGACTTTAAGCTAGTCACTCAGCCTCAGTTTTATTACTAATAAACTGTACATAATATCATCTTTTACCTTTAAAAGAGGATTTGAGGATTTGAGATAATGTACACTACATACTCAAGAAATGTCTTAAGTGAATCAGAAGAGGCTAGGCTTGATAAGGAAGTTAATAAGGGTCCCTACAGAAGAAAGGCCCGGTGATCTATTTCTGAAAAATCAGCCATTGAAAACCCTATGGAGCACAGTTCTACTCTGAAACACATAGAGTCGCTATGAGTGGAACTGACAACAACTGGTTTTTTCTAAAACGGTGAACAGTTGAGCAATAGGATGAAAGAGGTATTTATGGAGAAGTAAGACTATCTGCAGAATAAGCGGGAACCTAGGGAGAGGAAGATTAATTAGGATCCTTACTGTTCCATCTAGCTGTGAAGTTGTTTATCTCAGTGAAGATGGGGGCAATAAGAATAGAAACTGAGGCAGGGTCAAGATGGCGGAGTAGTCAGATGCTTCCGGTGGACCCTCTTAAAACAAAGATCCGAAAAAACAACTGATTCTATTATATATTATGGCCATCTGGGAGCCCTGAAATTCAAGGGCAGAGTTGAGGAACAAGACTGCGTGGCAGGGGGAGGGAGAAACAGTTTGGAAGCAGCAAGGAGTTGCCAGACCTGATCTGGCAAGAGCCTGAGCCCTTCAGGCCTGAGCAGCTCATGGGTGAACGGTAAGGCAGGGAAGCGGCGGTGCTCAGAAGGTGCATTTTTCGCACCGGGACAGACCCAGTGCCAGAGAGTCTACACAGCCACCCGGAACCAGTGAGAAACAGCCCTGAATCAGCGAAAGATAACTACTTGCAATCGGCCTAGCATGCAGATCAAAAACACCCCCTTAGGGAAAAACCTCTCTCTCATTTACGTCCCCACTCCCGGCTCTACACTGGGTCCTGGAATGCCTTGACCAACTGCCAAGTCCCCTGGTCCAGAAGTAGGATCCGTCACACGCCCAGAGCCATTCTCCCTGGCTTGGAGAGTGAACAAATTAACAAACGGGTAGGCACAGCTCCTTTGCGTTGGCACAGGCATAAGGGATCCATGGACTTTGAGTGCCTTTCCCCCTAGAGAGACTTGTGCAGGCCCATCTTCACAGTGTAGGCCCTCATTACTGCAATTCAACTGGGTATATACTGGAACTCTAACTGCAATTGTTTCAGCTGTGAAGTTGCAGGTTCTTGACATGACACTGCTCAGCCAATTAAGCAGGGTCTTCATCTACCCACATCAGGGACCTGAGGACTGGTGGCTCCACCCATGCCACCTAGCCACCTTGGATAGGGGCTCAAGAATAAGAGGTGCTCCCCAGTTCTTACACCCAACAGCATTAGGTGCTCATAGTCTGGCTGCAAAACCCATTAACCTACGCGCTCTAGGGAACAGGGACACGCCTTCCTCTTGGACACTTGGGGGCAGCAGTCAGCCCACTGCCTTGGTCAGAGTGTGTCCCCCTGCTGTAGCCAGATAGCTGTGCCTACATCAATCACCCATGCCTGTCTAGGACTGTAAGTGAGAGCCTACACCACACACTTGGTGGCTATCTACCTGGGCACCTGAGCTGACTCCATACAGGAGAAGTGGGCAGACTCCTGAGCTCACATACCTAGAAAAAGATCTAACCACCTGGTGACAAGACATTAGAGCTTCAAAGGTGCCAATAATCAAACTAGCTCATATGAGCAGCCTATTTGGGCATATCAAAACAAAACAAGAAGCTAGGATACAGTAAGCAAACATAAAATAAATAAATATAATAACTTATTGATGGCTCGGAGAGAACATTCAATATCAAATCAGATAAAGAGGCAATCCATGATGGCTTCAGCAAGCTCCCAAAATAAAGAATCAAGAAATTCTGCAGAGGAGGAAAATTTCTCGGAATTACCTGAGGCAGAATACAAAAGATTAATATACAGAACTCTTCAGGAAATTAAGCAAAATGCAGAACACACAACAGAGGAAAGAAAAAAGAACAGAGAAGAGCATAATGACAAATTTAATAGGCTGCAAGAAACCACAGAGAGACAGCAATCAGAAATCCAGAAGATTAACAATAAAATTTCAGAATTAGACAATTCAATAGAAAGTCATAGGAGGAGAACAGAGTTGGCAGAAATCAGATAAAGCACTTGACACCAACTTATTTGAGGAAAAATCAAATAAAAATATTTTTTAAAATGAAAAATCTCTAAGAATTATGTGGGACGCTATCAAGAGGAATAACCTACGAGTGACTGGAGTACCAGAATGGGGGGTAACAGAAAAAATAGAGAGAAGTGTTAAAGATTTCTTGGCAGAAAACTTCCCTGATATCGTGAAAGATGACAAGACATCTATCCAAGATGCTCATCAAACCCCATATAAGGTAGATCCAAAAAGAAGTCACCAAGATATATTATAATCAAACTTGCCAAACCAAAGATAAACAGACAATTTTAAGAGCAGCTAGGGATAAACAAAAAGTCATCTACAAAGGAGAATCAATAAGAATAAGCTCAGACTACTCAGCAGAAACCCTGCAGGCAAGAAGGCAATGGGATGACATACATAAAGCCTTGAAAGAAAAAAACTGCCAGCCAAGAATTATATATCCAACAAAACTGTCGCTCAAATATGACAGTGAAATTAGGGCATTTCCAGATAAACAGAAGTTTAGGGAATTTGCAAAAACCAAACCAAAATTACAAGACATACTAAAGGGAGTCCTCCAGTTAGAAAATTAGTAACATCAGATAATAACCCAAGACTAGAACATAGGACAGAGCAACCAGATATCAACCCAGATAGGGAAGACACAAAAATAAATCAAAGCTAAAACACTGAAAATAGGGAAACAGATGTCAATATGTAAAAGATGACAACATTAAAACAAAAAACGGGGACTTAAAACATGTAGACACAGATTTTTCAAATGGAGAGGAAGTCAAGGCAATATAAAGAAATAAAAGACTGGTATAAACTTAGAAAAATAGGGGTAAATATTAAGGTAACCACAAAGGAAACTAACAATCCTACAAGTCAAAATAAAAAACTAGAAAAATATAAAGACTGAGCAAACAAAATCAACAACAATGAAAAAGATGAAAAGAAAACACAAAGGAAAATTAAGTGAAACAAAGAAACTGTGAACACACAAAAAAAGACATCAAAATGACAGCACTGAACTCATACCCATCAATAATTATGCTGCATGTAAATGGACTAAAGGCACCAATAAAGAGACAGAGACTATCAGATTGGATAAAAAAACACGATTCGTCTATATGCTGCCTACAAGAGACACATCTGAGACTTAAAGACACAAAAACTAAAACTCAAAGGTGGAAAAAAATATATCAAGCAAACAACACACAAAAAAGAGCAGAGTGCCAATATTAATCTCTGACAAAATAGACTGTAAAGAAAAATCCACTATAAAAGATAAGGAAGGACACTATATAATGATTAAAGGGTCAATACACCAGGAGGACATAACTATAATAAATATTTACACACCCAATGACAGGGCTACAAAATACATGAAACAAACTCTAACAGCACTCAAAAGAGAGATAGACACCTTCACAACAGTAGTAGGAGACTTCAAAACACCACTTTTGGTGAAGGACAGAACATCCAGAAAGAAGCTCAACAAAGACACAGAAGAATTAATGCTATAATCAACCACCTTGATCTCACAGACATATACCAAACACTCCACCTAACAGCACCCAAGAATATTTTCTTTTCCAATGCACATGGAACATTCCCCAGAATAGACCACCTATCAGTCCATAAAGCAAGCCTTAACAAAATCCAAAGCACTGAAATATTACAAAGCATCTTTTCTGACCTTAAAGCCATAAAAGTAGAAATTAACAACAGAAAAGACAAGGAAAAAAATCAAACACATGGAAACTGAACAACACCTTGCTCAAAAACTACTGGGTAATGGAAGAAATTAAAGATGGAATAAAGAAATTCATAGAATCAAACGAGAATAAAAACACATCCTACCACAACCTATGGGACACAGCAAAAGTAGTGCTCAGAGGTCAGTTTATAGCAATAAATGCACACATCCAAAAAGAAGAAAGGGCCATAATCAAACATTAACCCTACATCTGGAACAAGCAGAAAGAGAATAAGAAAAGAAGCCCTCAGGTGACAGAAGAAAGGAAATAATAAGAATTAGAGGAAAATTAAATGAAGAAGAGGATAGAAAAACAATTGAGTTAACAAGACCAAAAAAAGCTGGTTCTTTGAAAAGACCAACAAAACTGACAAACCACTGGCCAAACTGACAAAAGAAAAACAGGAGAAGAAGCAGATAACCTGTATAAAAAATGAGATGGGTGATATCACAACACACCCAACTGAAATTAAAAGAATCATTAACAGAATACTATGAAAAATTGTACTCTAACACATTTGAAAACCTAGAGGATATGGACAAATTTGTAGAAACTCACTACCTACCTAAACTAACACAAACAGGGGTAGGACAACTAAATAAACCCATAACAAAAGAAGAGATTGAAAAGGTAATTAAAAAACTCCCAACCAAAAAAAAATCCTGGCCTGGATAGCTTCACTGGAGCATTCTACCAAAGTTTCAGAGAAGAGTTAAACACCACTACTACTGAAGGTATTTCAGAGCATAGAAAAGGATGGAATACTCCCAAACTCATTCTATGAAGCCAGCATAACCTTGATACCAAATCCAGATAAAGACACCAGAAAAAAAGAAAATTATAGAACAATATCCCTCATGAACATTGACACAAAAATCCTCAACAAAATTCTACCCAACAGAATTCAGCAACATATCAAAAAAATAATTCACCATGATCAAGTGGGATTTATATACCAGGTACACAGGGATGGTTCCACATTAGAAAAACAATCAGTGTAATCCACCACATTAATAAAACAAAAGACAAGAACCACATGATCTTCTCAATTGATGCAGAAAAGGCATCTGACAAAGTCCAACACCCATTCATGATAAAAACTCTCAACAAACAAGGAATAGAAGGGAAATTCCTCAATATAACTAAGTGTATTTATACAAAGCCAACAGCCAACATCATCCTAAATGGAGAGACTTTGAAAGCATTCCCCTTGAGAATGGGAACCAGACAAGGATGCCCTTTATCACCACTCTTATTCAACATTGTGCTGGAGGTCCTAGCCAGAGCAATTAGGCTAGAAAAAGAAATAAAGACCACCAAATTGGTAAGGAAGAAGTCAAAGTATCTCTATTTGCAGATGATATGATCTTATACACAGAAAACCCCAAAGAATCCACAAGAAAACTACTGGAACTAATAGAAGATTTCAACAAAGTATCAGCATACAAGATAAACATACAAAAATCAGCTGGATTCCTTTACACCAACAAAGAGAACCTCGAAGAGGAAATCACCAAATCAATACCATTTACAATATCCCCCAATAAGATAAAATACTTAGGAATAAATCTAACCAGAGATGTAAAAGATTTATACAATGAAAACTATAAAACACTACTGCAAGAAACCAAAAAAGACCTGCATAACTGGAAAAACACACCTCGCTCATGGATAGGAAGACCCAACATTGTGAAAATGTCAATTCGACCCAAAGCGATTTACAGATGCAATGCAATCCTGATCCAGATTCCAACGGCATTTTTTAATGAAATGGAGAAACAAATCACCAACTTCGTATGGAAAGGGAAGAGGCCCCAAATAAGTAAAGTACTACTCAAGAAGAAGAACAAAGTAGGAGGCCACACACTACCTGATTTTAGAACCTATTATACTGGCACGGTAGTCAAAACAGCCTTGTACTGGTACAACAACAGATAGACAGACCTGTGGAACAGAATTGAGAATTCAGACATAAATTCATCCACCTATGAGTAGCTGATATTTGACAAAGGCCCAAAGTCCGTTAATTGGGGAAAAGACAGTCTCTTTAACAAATGGTGCTGGCATAATTAGATATCCCTCTGCAAAACACTGAAATGAGATCCATACCTCACACCACGCACAAAAACTAACTCAAAATGGATCAAAGACTTAAATATGAAGTCGAAAACGATAAAGATCATGGAAGAAAAAATAGGGACAACGCTGGGAGCCCTAATACATGGCATAAACACAATACGAACCATAAGTAACAATGTACAAGCACCAGCAGAGAAACTAGATAACTGGGAGCTCCTGAAAATCAAACACGTATGCTCATCAAAAGACTTCACCAAAAGAGTCAAAAGACAACCAACAGACTGAGAAAAAGGTTTTGGCTACGACAAATCCGGTCAGCATCTAAACTCTAAAATCTATAAGATACTGCAAAACCTCAACAACAAAAAGACAAATAACCTAATTAAAAACTGGGCAAAGGATATGAACAGGCACTTCACCAAAGAAGGTATTCAGGTGGCTAACAAACACATGAAGAAATGCTCACGATCATTAGACATTAGAGAAATGGAGATCAAAACTACAATGAGATATCATCTCACCCCATCAAGGCCAACATTAATCCAAAAAACACAAAATAATAAATGCTGGAAAGGTGTGGAGAGACTGGAACACTCATACACTGTCGGTGGGAATGCAAAATGGGACAACCACTTTGGAAATCGATTTGGCGCTTCCTTAAAAAGCTAGAAATAGAAGTACCATACGATCCAGCTATCCCGCTCCTTAGAATATATCCTAGAGAAATAACAGCCGTCACACAGATAGATATATGCACACCCGTGTTCACTGCAGCACTGTTCACAATAGCAAAAAGATGGACATAACCTAGGTGCCCATCAATGGACGAACGGATAAACTGTGGTATATCCACACAATGGAATACTATGCAACAATAAAGAACAACAATGAAGCCATGAAATATCTTGTAACATGGAAGAAGCTGGAGGGCATTATGCTGAGTGAATTTATTCAGTCACAGAAGGACAAATATTGTATAAGACCACTATTATAAGAACTCAAGAAAAGGTTTAAACACAGAAGAAAACATTCTTTGATAGTTACAAGGGTGGAGAGGGAGGGTCAGGGTCATTTTCTAACTAGATAGTAGGTAAGAATTATCTTAGGTGAAGGAAAGGACAGCACAGACTACAGGGGAAGTCAGCACAACTGGACTAAACCAAAGAAGTTTCCTGAATACAATCAAACACTTTGAGGGACAGAGTAGCAGGGGTAGGGATCTGGGGACCATGCTTTCAGGTGACATCTAGGTCAACTGGCATAACAAAGCTTATTAAGAAAATGTTCTGCATCCTACTTTGGTGAGTGGCGTCTGGGGTCTTAAAAGCTTGCAAGCGGCCATCTATGATGCATCAAATGGTCCCAACCACCTGCAGTAAAGGAGAATGAAGAACACCAAAGACACAAGGAAAGTAGCAGGCCAAGAGACAGAAAGGGCCACATAAACTGGAGACTTCATCAGCCTGCGACCAGAAGAACTAGATGGTGCCCGGCTACCACCAATGACTGCCCTGATAGGGAACACAACAGAGAGCCCTGGATGGAACAGAGGAAAGGAGGGGTATAAAACTCAAATTCTAGTAAGAAGACCAGACCTAATGGTCTGAGACTGGAGGAACCCCGGAAAGCATGGCCCCTGGATTCTCTACCAGCCCAGAACTAAAACAATTTCTGATGCCAACTCTTCAGACAGGGATTGGACTGGACAGTGGGACAAAGTGATACTCGTGAGGAGTGTGCCTCTTAGCTCAAGTAGATACATGAGACTAAACGGGCAGCTTCTGTCTGGAGGTGAGATGGGAAGGCAGAGAGGGTTAGGAGCTGGTTGAATGGAAATGGGGAATCAGGGGTAGAAAGGAGGAGTGTGCTGTCACAGTATGGGGAGAGCAATCAGGGTCTCAAAACAATGTGTGTACAAATTTTTGTATGGGGAAAAAAATAGAAACTGAGAAGCGATGTATCATTGTCTATGCTTAGTCTTTAGCAATAACAAACTATAGGCTCACCTTGTGTAGTTACATGCTTTAAAAGAGCTTCAAGATGTTCCTTTTCAGAAGCAGTAGCTTGATGGAGCCAAGCCAACATATCTCCAACATACCTAATAAAAACTAAATGCTAGTAAAGATTTCCTTGGGAAGAAACATCAACTAGTATAATATTGTCTGATTACTATACCTTAAAGGGTCATGGGAGTGCATTTCAATGGGTCTAGGTGTACCTCCTGGACCCCCTCTTGTAAGAGCATCAATAAATCCACGAACAACTGTACTTCTTCTGGCTGTTCCAAATTCATCTAATGTATACCTAAAAGAAACAAGTTATGTGAAAAACAGTTGTTTTCCTTTGTTATGATTATGTTACACTCTTCATGCAATTTCTGAGATAAGAAAGACATCTAAAGCCTTACTTAGGCACTCTCTCAAGCAATATTACTTTTAAAAAGTAAAAAATATTTATAAGGTAACTTTACCATAATGAAAATTCAGTTTAAAGGTTGTTATTTTTACTCATTGTTAGAAAGAATGGTGGGATTTGGGACTAAAAAAGGGGTGGTGGAGGCAAGGGACAGTGTGGCAGATCTTGTAAAAGTAAAATATCAAGCCCAGGTGGAAATCCTAGACTCTTCAGGTTTCAGTACATTTGCAGTCCAAAACATGATAGTCTTTTTTTTTACACAAGGCCACATCTACTTCTCAGAGGCTAGCTATAACTAGAACTTGGCAATTAAAAAATAACTCTTTCTTCTGTATTAAAAAATTCCACTTTACACTTATCATAATTTACCACCAAAATTTGCCCCCAAAATACCATACATTTTTAAAAGTTTATTTTGACTCCAGTATTACACATATTAGATATTCCTTCAATTAACTGACCAACCATGCATACAGAGCAAACATCTTTTTCTACGTACATTTATAAGATACAAAATGTGGTTAAAAGGGAAAAAAAAAAGCTTCCTATGAGTTGGAATCAATTCAACAGCACACAACAACAACCGAAGGGAATTGGTAGGGAAGGGAAACTTTGAATTGAGGAGGATAATTTAAAGGAAACTTTATGAGAAGGATGGCTTGGAGTTGCCAAGAGTATCCATTCCTTTGACTAGAACCGGCCTTTATTTCTGATTATCACCTCCGTTCCCTCCTCTCAATTGAAAGTTCTATTTCAAAAACACAGGAAAACAAAATAATTTTTCATAATCCTATGCCAGTAGATTTTAGACCCATAACTCTTAAATCTCTAAACACTGTTCTATCAGACCAAATAGTAAGAACTGTTTGTAATTTATTTTTAAAAAAACAACTAAAATTTCTCAAACGTTTCCAAAATTAATTTCTCAAGCTATAATACTGCTGTTTAAATTTTTTTGTTGTTGTTGAGAATAAACACAGAAAAACATACACAAATTCAACAATTTCAACATGAACAATTCAGTAACACTGATTATATTCTACGAGTTGTGTAACCATTCTCACTCCCCTTTTCCAAATTGTTCCTCCCCCATTAACATAAACTCACCGCTCTAGGTGTCCTATCTAATCTTTTGAGTTGCTATTGTCAATTTGATTCCATATAGACAGCTCTTAAAAGAGCACAATACTCAAGGCAGACATTTTTACTAGTTAAGCTAAACTATTATTTGGTTTAAACAAGACTTCAGGGTATATTTTCAGTTTGAGGTTTAGAGATTATCTCAGGGCAGTAATTTTGGGGGTTTATCCAGCCTCAATGACTCCAGAAACCCTGGATTCCATGAAATTTGAAACTATGTTCTACAATTTCATCCTTTTGATCAGGATTCTTCTATGGAATCTTTGATCAAAATGTTCATTAATGGTAACTGGGAACCATCCCACACCAGCTTCTGGTCTCATGACAAAAGAGGCAACTTGCTCATGGAGGCAATTAGCCACACATTCCATTTCCTCTCCCTATTCCTGACTCTCTTTCTTCCCTTGTTGCTCCAGACGAATACATGTACCCTGGATGGCTTGCAAGCTTTTAAGACCCCAAGCACCATGCAACGAACTAGGAGACAGAATGGAAGCAATAAACACAATGTGAGGCCAATTAACTGGTATGTCCCATGAAACCATGACCCTAAACCTCCAGAACAAGAAACCAAACCCCAAGAGGTGTGCCTCAGCAGCTACTCTTTTGTTGTTGTTGTAAATATACTTATAACTTCTGCCAATTCAACTTTTTATAGGTGTACAATTTATGGACATCAACTATATTAAGGAGCTATGTAACCCTACCCTTAATCAATGCAATTTTCCCATCACTGTAAACAGAAACTCAGTGCTTTATAAGCAGTAACTCCTTCCCCCCCCCATCCCCATAGCCACTAATAAATTTTGGTCTGCATACATTTGCCTATTCTTGTCTTTTATATAAGTGAGGTCATACAATATTTGTCCTTTTGTGATTGACTTATTTCAGTTGGTATAACGTCTTCAAACTCATTCCATGTTGCAGCATGTATCAAGACTTCATTTCTCTTTATGGCTTAGTATTCCACTGTATGTATGCACCACATTTTGTTTATCCATTCATCTGTTGATGGGCATTTAGGTTGTTTCCACCTTTTGGCTATTGTGAACGGTGCTGCAATGAACACTAGTGTACAAATCTCTGAGTCTCTGTTTTCAAGTCTTTTCGGTATATACCTAGGAGTGGAACTGCTGGGTCATCTGGTAGTTCTATTTTAGTTTTTTGAAGGACCACCACACTGTTTCCCACACTGGCTGTACCATTTTGCATTCCTACCAGCAATGAATAAGGGTTCCAATTTCCCCACATTCTTGCCAACATTTGCTATTTTTCAGGGTTTTTTTTTTTTTTTTTTTTTTATCTTAGCCATTCTAGTTGGAGTAAAATGGTACCTCATTGTGGTTTTGATTTACATCTCCCTGATGGTTAATAACATAGAGCATCTTTTTGTGTGTTTGGTGGCCATCTGAATGTCCTCTTCAGTGAAATGTCTATTTATGTCCTTTGCCCATTTTTGATTGGGTTATTTATATCTTTTTGTTGTTAAGTTGTTAAAGTTTTATATATATTTTGGTTATTAGATTCTTATCAGATATATGGTTTCTGAAGATCTGCTTTTTTTAATATACCACATAGTTTAAAAAAAAACACTTTTTTTAAATATAAGAAAGCTAGAAAAAGCAGTATTTTCAAATAAAAGAAAAAAGTAAAGTGGTCAGTAGATACAAATTTTTAGAAATCTGAATCTTTCTTAAGGACTGTTTACTACTATCCAGACTGTCCTTTATATGTGTGTGTGTGTGTTTTCAGTTAAAAGGAAATAGTTTTGAAATTCCCTGCATGACACATTCACATAAACCAAAAAACCAAACCTGTTGCCCTCGAGTCAATTCCAACTCATAGCGACCCTATAGGACAGAGTGGAACTGCCCCATGGACTTTCCAAGGAGTGCCTGGTGGATGTGAACTGCTGACCTTTTGGTTAGCAGCCATAGCACTTAACCATTATGCCACCAGGGTTTCCACATATTCACAAGGAAAGGGAAAACGCAATATGGAGCTAAGTTTGCTAAAATGCATCACTGTCATGCATCATTTTCTTTTTTTCAAAAAACAAAACTGAACAAAAATGCTCACTTCTATTTTTTTTCCCTCATGCTCTTAAATTATAATTTTGTTTAATAGGGAAAAGGTATTCTTACAAACAATCACCCAATTCTAAGAAATAATAAACTTATGCTCAGATTACTTACCCATTACAGCAAAAAAATTCACAAACTATTAACTTTTTAACTATATAAAACTAATCCTCACTCCCAAGACCCTTCTGATCACATTAAGCAAAAATAATATAATTTCTTTTCTAGGACTGACCACTGTGACCACAAGTTATATTAGAAACAAGTGAATCTACTGGCATTCTAAATGGGGGGAAATTATCAAACCTGGCAAACAATGAAATTTAATATGCACAATAGTATGAAATACCAATAAACAATATTAATGCAAAAACTTTCTGCAGGAAGACATCCGAAGCAAAAATAGCATGAGCTACAGTGAGCCTTCAATATCATCTATAGACATGAAACATCTTTTCCCAAAGAAGAAAACTTCCTTAACAAGGGTCAAAAATTCAAAATGCAACCTTTACAAAGTTGAATGTTAAAATTATGTAAATACCCTAATATACCTACAGTTAAAATGAAAAATTAAAAACCCCATTTTTTATTATGCTCAGTTACATAAAAAGAAGAAAAATTTTGGTCAAAAAGCAAATTAAAAAAGAATAGTAGAATGCTCTCTTATTAATGCAACAAATACATAAAGAATGAAAAAAATCAGCATTGTACATATGAGTACATTCTTAAACAATTTATATTCCACAGGAATATAAACATTACCAAAGGAAAAAAGAAATCAATTTTTTTATTTCCATTTATAATAAATTTCTTTTTTAAGAAATATTTGTGTTGATTTATTAAAAGTTACTAATGCATTTCAAGAGACTCAACGGGCAGCTTCTGTCCGGAGGCGAGATGGGAAGGCAGAGAGGGTTAGGAGCTGGTTGAATGGACATGGGGAATCAGGGGTAGAAGGGGGAGTGTGCTGCCACAGTAAGGGGAGAGCAATTAGGGTCATATAACAATGTATGTATAAATTTTTGTATGGGAGACTAACTTGAAATGTAAACTTCATTTAAACAACAATAATTTTAAAAACAAGTTACTAATGTATGAGCATTCCAGTTACATACTGAGAAGAATTCACTCAGGGAATTCAATAACTGACGTTCTCCTCACACATGATACCTACATACCAGAGACATAAAAACAGTGAAACTTTACACACTACTTTACTTATACACTGCCATCTGGTGGCTAGTGTGATTATCAAGTTTCCCCTAAATTCAAGGAAACAACCACTTTGAAAATAATGTTCCCTTTTAGCAAACATGTTATCTTAATCAACTAGTCTTCAAAACCTACTTCTTCCCCACTCAGTTTCCAAATGCCTCTCAAAATCAGATAGCTCTGAGTTGATTCTGACTCATGGCGATCGCACGTGCACCAGAGTAGATCTGTGCTCCACAGGGTTTTCAAAGGCTGCTTTTTCTGAAGTAGATCACCAGGCCTTTCTTCTGAGGTACCTCTGGGTGAACTCGACTCACCAACCTTTGGTTAGCAGCCTAGTACTTAAACACTTGATCATTTGCACTACCCAGCTGTCGTCGAGTCGACCTCCAACTCACGGCAGCCCTATGTGTGTCAGAGTAGAACTGTGGTCCATAGAGTTTTCAACAGCTGATTTTTTGGAAGTAGATCACCAACCAACCTTTTCTTCTGAGGTGACTCTGGGTGGACTCGATCCACCAACCCTTTGGTTAGCAGCTGAACACATTAATCGTTTGTACCACCCAGTGACTTCTGAATGTCTCTCACAATCTTTCAAATTGCACTAATGCCCCCATTCCCTGTCATGCAGCCTTTAGAGATAAACTTTGTCTCTCTATTTTAGCTCTACTCTTTGTCTTTGACGCTTTTTCCACGGCTGTGATTTAGACCTTTAATACACCCTTTTTAGTTGATAGCTTTCTATTTTTTTCCTTTCAAAATAAAAACAACAGCTAATACTGAGTGATGCCGTCAAGTCTTATGCGAAGTATCTTATGTGAACAATCAATTTCCACTGCACAACCACCCTGTAAGATAGGCACTATTATTATCCTCATTTTACAGCCAAGGAAACGGAAACTTAAAAATGTTCCAGGGCTTGTCAAAGAAATCTGACTCAAGAGCCTACCTTCTAAACCATTATATAATACCGCTGCTTTTCAAGTGTCAACCAAAGATCATAATTTAGTAAAAATGGATTTACATGGTAGCAGACAAGGTAACACATTACTAAAATCAAACACTACAGGTTTTAAGTACTTAACGACTCTAATAATCAACACCAATACCTTAAACTGAAAAAGTTGGGAAAGAAATTTCTAAGTAGATATAATCTGTTGAGCTGCAGATCAACAGTGAGCATTAGCTTATCATATGTACATGCACAGCATTCAAGGCTATTATGATCTACCCCTTGCTACTAATCTAATAGTCAGTGCAAGCTCTTGCAATTAATTTCCCAAAGACACATGTTCTTTCTCAATCCACATCCTTACACCTACTGTTCCCTCTTCTCTCCCCAGAAAACACCTATTCAACCTTGCCTTAGGGAACTTTCTTTGAGTTCATCCCCTTTCCCTACCGCAGAATCACTAGAGTCATACTGTATGATCCCACAGCACCTGAGACATGACTGCTAGAATAGCAATTACATATTCTATTAAAATGGATTCGTCTGTATCTATTTCCATAAAATAAAATAATCTGAGGGCAGGGTTTTATAGATATTGTATATCTAGCACTTAGAATGGTGTACTCTTATCTTAAACAACTGTCCCAGCATTTGTGTTCTGAAACTTTACTACAGAGGATATGAAAAGTTCCACTCAGAAAGTAATGGGGAAATCCCCTAAAAATATCATAAGGAGCATCTGAAAGGGATGATTCAGAGTAGGCTTAAATGCCTATGTAGAAGCATCTTGGCTTTCTATTCCCTTAATTAAGTCATCTTTCTCTTGATCTCCCTAAAGCTCATTTTCATATTACTATAGGCATTAAAAAACAGTATTTAATTTTACTTCATATGGGAAATGAAAGAATAAAATTATAGAATAATAAAAATATATATCACTCTCTCCCACTGCCAACAAGTTGACCCTGGTGGTGCAGTGGTTAAGATCTACAGCGAGCTAAAGCTGCTAACCAAATGGTCAGCAGTTTGAATCCACCAGCCACTCCTTGGAAACCCTATGGAGCAGTTCTACTCTGTCCTATAGGGTCACTATGAGAAAATATACATATGAACAAGTTAACAATGCATAGGATTTTTATCCACAGCATTACTACATATCTCACGGCTGGCAGAGATTACAGGATCAAAGTCCCCAGCCTCTCTTTTCTTGCATCCTGTTAATAGATCCCTGATTTTCCATTCTCTTTTTTTCATCTCTGGGTAGTTATATCCCTAAGTCCCCATTTGGTCTCCTCTCCAGGGCAGGGTTGATGGAGGAATTTTAGTTATTTATAATTCCAAGGTAGTTAATAAAATGACAGATTGGGGGAAAGCTCCATAATCTCTATATAAACAAGAGGCAGTCTAGATATAGGGGATCCTGTTTTTTCCCCTCCATATCGTATTCTACAGTAAGTAATATGCAAATACATTCACATTCCAATGATATACACACAACATAAGGTAAAAATATCACTGTGAATTACCAAAAATATTGCTCACACTACTACATATGAATTTGACAACACTGGAAATTAATGTAAATTATCAAAGAAAATGTAGGTTTATCTTTTTTTCATGAGGAAAGTCACCAACTTGTATAAGACAGGTCTATCCTGCAGGGCTTCCACTGCCTGAGTTAATACTGGAGATATGTCACATGATTCTTGTGTCAACGTTCTGCACTCACCTGAAAAATAATTAACATTGTAACTCTTGTTAAATTAAAATTAGGTCTTCATTATGCCCATTGCACACCAGGAATCTAAATTCTGTAGCAAATTTCACATGAAAAGACTGCTTGGAAAATTCTAGAGAATATGCAATCAGAAACTAGTTATGTTGTCACTCAAACCAAAAATTTATGCTTAAGTATTTATATAACTTTAAATGACCACATATGCCATCTGGTACAACCCAAATCTCTATTTTAGTATTATAATAAACTACAGTTCTGAAGAAACTGGTCAACAAACAAATATTTACTGAATAACTGCTATACAGGAGCCCTGGTGGCAGAGTAGTTAAAGCAGTTTGAACCCACGAGCCACTCCACAGGAGAAAGACGTAGCACTCTGTGCCCGTAAAGGTTTGCAATCTTAGAAACCCTATGGGGCAGTTCTACTCTGTCCTGCAGGGTCGCTATGAGTCGGAATCAACTCGACGGCAGCAGGTCTGGAACTGCTATACACGTGGCAGTGTGCTAGATTCAGCGGGAAAGGGGGGTACATGAAAAATTACATTTCTTAAGCAGCTTGCTAAAATCGTTTATGTGGATAATTAATACATGGTAGTAAAATTTTAATTTCAAAATAGTCTGGATTTTAAGCTCTTAGAAGAAATCTCTGTGCTTACATTTTACTATTCTGATTTTATTCATAAAATGTTTCCTAAGTGCCTATTACAGTCAAAGAAGTTAGAACCTGTTTGGAAATTCCTAACTTTCTGGTGTATGTGACTGAGAAAAAAAACACATGCATGTATGGAATTAGAGGTATCTTAAAATGACTTCACAGTCCCTAAGAGTCAGAGCCCAGTTTGGAACCATTATGCTGGACGTCACGTGAACGCAGAGTCATGTGAGGCAATGCCCTTACCTGAACACAGGGTAGCATGCTCTAAGTGCTACATAAGAATTTCCAGCAGTAAGTGCTCAGGGATGGGAAAAGACACTGTGATTCGAGGCAGTCACGGAAAGTTCCAGGAAGGTAGAGAATCCAAGTTCAGCCTTGAAGGCTGAGATAGGATTTAGACACCGAGAAAACCAGACAACAACAATCCAGATGGAAGAAAACGGTGTGAACAATAAAAGAGGAAGAAAAAGGAGCAGGTTTGGGAGATAAAAAGAGTAAATCATCCTGACTAAAGTCAGTACAGTTCTGGTGCAAATGGTTGACTGGATTTAATGCCAACTCCTTCAGTCAGGTGGTAACACCTATTAAAGTAGCAGTTCTTCTGCTCCATTCTTGCTTGTCCTAACTTACCTGGATGTAACAGGCTGTTTATCTAAACAGTTTATTAAAATTTTTTAAAACAAAAGAATACACATATTAACTAAGTCAAATAAATGACTTGTGACAAGCAAAATAATGACCCTCCCCCCTCCCCCCACTGACTGCTCTGACCAGGATCACAACAGAGGGTTCTGGACAGAGCTGGAGAAGGATGTAGAGCATAATTCTAACTCACAAAAAAAGACCAGATTTACTGGCCTAAAGGAGACTGGAGAAACCTCGAGAGCATGGCCCCCAGACACCCTTTTAGCTCAGTGGTGAAGCTACCTCCGAGGTTCACTGTTCAGCCTGGGAGTGGACAGCCCCATAAAACCAAATGAGACTAACGAGGTACAGGAGTCCAGTGACAAGGGCCAGAAGGCAGAAGGGGACAAGGAAGCTGGTGATAGGGAACCCAAGGTTGAGTAAGGATATTGTTGATGTGTTGTGAGATTGTTAACCATTGTCATAGGGAAACATTTGTAGTAACTGTTAAATGAGAAACTGTTTTGTTCTGTAAGCCTTCATCTTAAGTGAGAATAACAGCACAATTGGAAGAGCGTAGTCAATGTCACTGAACTGTGCATGCAGAAATCTTTGAAACAGTGTATCTTTGGCTATGTGTATTTTCACCAAAAAAAAAAGGTTGAGAAGATAGAGGGTTAATATGTTGTGGGGTTGTTAACCAATGTCATAAAACAACATGTGTACTACTGTTTCATGAGAAACTATTTGTTCTGTAAGCCTTCACCTGAAGTACAATAAAATATTAAAAAAAAAAAAAAATGACCCCCCCAAGATGTCCATATCCTAATCCCTAGAACATGTATGTTACCTTAATGACTCTGCAGATGGAATTAAGGTTATAAACCTTACACTAGGGAGATCATCCTGGATTACCCAGATGACCCCAATGTAACCACACAGGCCCTTTAAAAATGGATGTGGCTGGTAAAAGATTTAATCAGAGGTGAGGTGAAGAAGAGGCAGGAGAGATTCAGAGCTTAAGGGAAACTGGCCCTCTGTGGCTGACTCTGAAGATGGAAGAAGGCCACCAGCCAAGGAATGCTGGTGGTCTCTAGAAGGTGGGGAAGGCCCTTAGTGGACAGCCAGCAAAGAAACTGAAATCTCAGTCCTACAACCACAAGGAACTGAGTCCTGCCAACAAACTGAATGAGCAAGGGAACGGAGGCTTCCCTAGAGCCCCCAGAAGGAGCGCAGGCCTGCCAACATACTGATTTTAGCCTAGCAAAACGCGTGTCGGATTTCTGACCTACAGCTGTGAGATAATCTGGTGGCTTTAAGACACTGAGTTTGTGGGGATCTGTTACTGAAGCAACAGGAAAGTAATATACCATTTATAATACAGTTACGTAAATAACAAGAGATGTCTAATTAATTTGAAGATAATCCAGGGCAGAAATACTGTCGTCTTTTTTTATTCCCATCCTTAATCAAGCACAGTGCTTGGCTGATAGCAGATGCACATAATATGAACACAGTGCACAATATGTTCAAATGCAAACTTTGTTTGTTTTTTTAAATACTTTTTTAGTGCTAAGATCAAAATAGATAAAAATAAAGATCAAGTGATATTAAAAAATTAGTCACTAACAGTTATGAAATCTATACCACATGAAAAACAACTAACTTACTTTGAGTCCATCGGTAAAGTCTTTCATAAGCTGTTTCTTGAAGCAAGGCCATCTGTTCCATAATTTCTAAGCTAAAAAAATTTAAAATTCATTGTAATTTAAACTTCTAGCCAAGAGATACATCTAAGCACCTAATTAGTTTGTTTGATTAAAGAACGATTTGGTTACAGTATATTATTTTTATCATTTTATGAAATTACTTTTCAAAATTTTTTTCAATTAAATAAATGTCAAATTTTAATACCATCACTTAGTTATCCAACTGCCCCTTTACTCTAAACCTGTCAGGGTATAACCTCCCTTTATCCAAAGATAAACAAGGATTAAACTCCTAATTCACAAAATGTAAAAAAAGAAAAAAAAACTGTTTCCCTCGAGTCCATTCCAACTGCCCTGTAGGGTTTCCAAGGAGCAGCTGGTAGATTCAAACTGCCGACCTTTTGGTTAGCAGCTGAGCTTTTAACCACTGTGCCACCAGGGCTCCCACAAAATGTCATGTAGTTTCAAAAGGAATGTAGACCCTAAATCTACTGCCCTGAGATAATCTTTAAACCTTAAACCTAAACTAACCCTTGAACTCTTCTTAAAGCCTAATGATAGTTTAACTTAAGCACTAAAAAAAGGTCTGCCTTGAGCAGTCTGCTCTTTCAAGAACTATCTATATGGGATCAAAGTCATAACAGCAACTTGAAAGATTAGATAATAGGAATCTTAGGGGTCAGTGAGTTTATATTAATGGGAGAGGAACAACTCAGAAAAGGAGGGTAAGAATGGTTGCACAACTCAATGTCACTAAATTGTACATGTAGAAACTGTTAAAAAAAAAAAAAAGAACATAGAATGTCTTTACAATTTCGGAAATATAAGGGGCAATGTAATCACTTCAATGAAAAGGTTACTCACCCTGCCGTTTGTTGGTTTGTTCGCAAGAGAACTTTGACATCATTATGAATTTGTTTTACTCTTCCCAATGCTTTGAAAAAATCCTTTAAAATTAAGAATGACTTTAAAATGTCCATTTTTTTTCAGATAAAAGTACATATAACTCTAATTGAAATTGTACTACAAAAGGAAAACAAATTATTTTGCCTATTCTGATGAAGCCTTCCTATACTGATCTCAACTTTCTCTAAGTTCTTATAAAGGGTGTAAAATATACTTATTCACATTTTAAAACATACATTAATTCAATGCCTAAACAAAACCAAAAACCAAACCTGTTGCTGTCAAGAGGATTCCAACTCATAGCAACCCTACAGGACAGAGTAGAACTGCCCTATAGGGTTTCCAAGGAGCAGCTGGTGGGTTCAAACTACCAACCTTTTATGGTTAGCAGCCAAGCCCTTAACCACTGTGCTACCAGAGCTCCAAAGTGCCATATGGTGTGCTACATGCCAGGGGAAAAATTCATAAAAACAAAAAAATCCCTTTCCTCAAGAAGCATACAGTCTAGTGAGAAAGAAATGCAAATCTAATTATATAAAGCAAAATGTGTATGTATTATATATTTTATGATGTAATTAAGCATGGCGTTCTTATCACTAAAGACAATGTTTCATCTATCTTTTATAGACCTGTTCTTCCCTCCTCACCCAAGAATCAAATAGAGAGTAGGACACCTAACAGGCTCATTAACTACATGTCTGTTGCTCAACACCACACTTCTTTTTCTTTAGCAAAATGTACTGGCATCTCATAGTTTCCAGATAGCCACAAATAGGGTTCCACACATGAAAATAATGCATTTTTTTTTTTAATATGACTAAAGCTAGAAACCTTCTCCTCTACTTTCTGCCAAGCGGAGACAGGGTGAGATGCCAAGTATTTCAAACGTGCAAAGTTCCTTGAAGGATAAGGGAGGTAACCTACTAATAAATAATATATCCAAACCAAATCTTCTCACCTACTTAACTCCCTACACCCAGGTGACTGGTCTCATTCTTGTCTAGGAGGTAAGATCACAGTGACATCAGGGAGAGCCCATCATGATCTCATGTGTCAGAATGCTGACAGCAGGCTTAGATTTACACCCCAACTCAGTTAGGAGGCTAAAGAATTCCTCAGAACATCTTCAAGGAAAAAAAAAGAAATGAATCTTGCTCCTCATATTGAGGTTTTGTAGCACTGTCAATGAATGTGAAAAGAATAATGATAGGTTAAAAAAAGATTAATGAGATGAAAGATAAGCAATTTCCAGGAGAAACAAAAGTTGTAAAAGAAAGAACCTGTGATCACTGTAACATCACTGTAACATCCACAGAAGTGTGACGTAACTATACTATGAGGACTGAAAGAGAGAAACAGTGTGAATGTGTACACGTTTATGCAGGAAGGAGTGGACAGAGGGAGACAGGAGGCTAAATCCTCATATTTCAGGACAGAAAATCAAGTTAAAAATTTAACATAACAATCACGGCATACTCTTTTTAACTATTAAATCTAGAACACAGAATATACAAAAGCAGCAATTAGCAAGGTTGAAATGGTTGCCAAAGATTAGAGGCGGGGAGAAGTGGAAGAGGTGACTCATGCTCTATTATAAGCCTTGTTGTATTCTTTTATTACCTAAATAAATAAAAAAAAATTTGAAAAAATAAAAATTGCAACAAATTAATTTAAAAATGTACCTCATACTTTTCAAATTTAAAATTTTTAAATGTTTTTGGATCAAACTCTATTTTTCAGATGGGAAAATAAAGCCTTAAAAGAGTCATTTCCCTACAGCATCTGTAACCAGTATGCTTTAAAACATCCCAACAGAAAGCAGAATACCTCAGTAACTGGTCCTTCTCTTGTACCTCGGAGAAGACTCATTTCATCAGGAGTCAGCTGGAACTTGGATAAGAAGGCATCTGCAACTTGTGCTCTTATTTCTAATCTTTGGCTACAATAAAAAAAAAACAAACAATAAAAATCACACATGCTATGCATCTGCATAACTAAAACTAATCCTGTCTCTGTGGGACAAAGAATTTAGCTTTGCCCTTTGACTCTGGTTTCTAAAAACAGCCTGGGCAACTTCGGTGGTCTTTGTCTTTCTAAAATAGGCAGGCAAGTAGGGGCTACACAGGCCGCATACCTGGAGAACTTCAGGAACGGAGGGGGGCCTGATATAATCATGCACATTCACTGATTAGACCGATTATAACTCTGCATTAAGGCCCCAGTCATGATGACTAGGGGACCTGGGACCTTGGAGTGCTCTCTGAGCCTCACAGATTGGTGAGAACATCTGTGCGTGGAAGAGGGTGGGCACATCCCTGGGGACAACGGAAGCCTCCTGGTGCTGGGATCTCTCCCAGACCTTGCCTGATGCGTCTCTACGCCTGTATCCTTTCTAGTTATAATAAATGAGTAACTGTAAGTATAGGCAATCGTTTCCATGAGTTCTATCAGTCATTGTAGCAAATTACTGAACCCACCAGGGGCAGTGAGAATCAGCAAAGAGGCTGGTGTTTGCCTACAGGGGGTATTTGGCAGAGGCTAGAAGGACAGAGTCCTAACTTGTGGAGATCCAACTCTGAGTGGTTAAGGTCAGAAAGTGCCAGGTGGGTGGCTGGTATCAGAATGATGAAGTGGGGAAGTGGTAACGAGTTAAATTCACATTTTGGGAATTAGCCTTATATCGGCTACTATTCATATACTCTCCGACAAAATTTTTAAATAAAGATGTGAAAAACTCTCAACATATTCTAAAGCCTCGTTTCTGCTTCAAATATTGGAAGTTCATAGCCTGAAGGTGTTAAGATTAGCTGATGTTGTTCTACTTCAGGTACTTGCACGGAGTAAAAGGAGTTGTTATACAAAAGAAGAAACACGTGCACAAATGATCCCTGCATTATAAATTTTCAGTCACATGTACTTGAATAGTTCACCTTGCAATAACAAGGTTATTATACAGGAAAGAAATATGCTGCTGCTTTCAATTAATTTCCTCTGAGTCACTAAAATACCTTAAGGTTTCAACATGAAGTACACAATAACTAAAAACCATGTCTATTAGCTTTTATTTTACGTTAGAAATAAAAGTCAAGAACTCATTTACTAATTCCTCATAAATGTATAATCACGTCTCCACTTTCAACTTTCCCACTTTTGCTACACACTATCGTAGACTCAAATACATGGGAAAGCTGGACAATGAATAAGGAAGACCAAAGAAGATTTGACACCTTTGAATCACGGTGTTGGCGAAGAATATTGAATATACCATGGACTGCCAAAAGAACAAACAAATCTGTCTTGGAAGAAGTACAGCCAAAATGCTCCTTATGATCAAGCATGTCGAGACTAGTCTCACATACCTTGGACATGTTATCAGGAGGGATCAGTCCCTGGAGAAGGATATCATGCTTGGTAAAGTAGAGGGTCAGTGAAAAAGAGGAAGACCCTCAATGAGATGGACACATACAGTAGCTGCAATAATGGACTCAAGCATAACAACAACTATAAAGATGGTAAAGAACCAGGCAGTGTTTTGTTCTGTTGTACACAGGGTCACTATGAGTCAGAACTGGACTTGATGGCATCTAACAACAACATACTAATAATAAAAAAATCTTTTAAATTATACTATGTAAATGCAATCCATCTAAACAATTTAATTGTTAGAAAAAGGCAGTCTAGTCTGAAATACAATCTCCAAGGACCTAGAAAAATACTAGGTAAGGTCACCATCAAAAAACACTAGTTCACTAGCTGCCTGATCAGAAACCACAGGAGAAAGGCAACATCCTCTGTATTTCAGACCTGAAGATACAGAAGTAAAATTACAGGTTACAAACCAGATCCATTCCTAACTGTGTCTTTAAATCTTTAAGTGGAATTTGTAAATGAGTCAGAACAGGTGTGTAGGCTCAAAGCCTTGTCAGTGCTTTAAAAGCTGCATGTGCAGCAAGTGAAAGTGACTGTGATGACAACAATTTGTTCCGAGTAGGGGTTGGTTCAATCATTTCAAAGGGAGGGCAAATTACGACAACATTAAAGGGCAAGTACCTGTTGTCCTTAAGTGGGAAGTTCATAACCTGGGGACTGCCTGTACTTCATTACTAGCATTGATAAAGAGTCAAATGCTCCTACTGGATAATATAAAGTTACAATGGGAGAATCCTCCAGGTGGCAGTAATGTTCTGCTTATCTCAAATGATAAAGTAAATCACCTAATTAAATTTACACAGGTTTAAGTGGCACATGTCCTTAATCTCTTATTGCTGATTTCTAAAAGTTACCTTAATAGGTTTGGTTTTACACTCTTTAAGCTCGAAGTACTATCATACAGGATTTAAAGTAATAAAAAAAAACTTCAGAAAATTCCTGAGACTGCACATATTAGCCATTTCAACTAAACCTTCTACGAAATTCTTTTGGGTTGATCATTAGAGTAAATTAATTTATAAGGCACAAAGGAAAATCAGGCTCTTTATTTTACAGTTGCACTTTATTTTAACCAAAACTAGTATGACACATATTGATCATACCCCTTAATCATTAAAATTCATTCCAAATAATATGGTTGACATTATCTAAAAATCAATCCATGTAATTAATAAAGACTTGTTGTTAGGTGCCGTCAAGTCGGTTCCAACTCATAGCAACCCTACCTACAACAGAACAAAACACTTCCAGGTCCTGTGACATCCTCACAATCACTGGTGTGTTTGAGCCCATTGGTGCAGCCACTGTGTCAATCCATCTCGTTGAGGGCCTTCCTCTCTTTCACTGACCCTCTACTTTACCAAACATGATGTCCTTCTCCAGGGATTGGTCCCTCCTGATGACACATCCAAAGTATGTGAGACAAAGTCTCACCATCTTTGCCTCTGAGGAGCATTCTGGTTGTACTTCTTCCAAGACAGATTCATTTGTTCATTTGGCAGTCCATGGGATATTCAATATTATTCACGAACACCATAATTCAAAGGGGTCAATTCTTTGGTCTTTCTTATTCATTGTCCAACTTTCACATCCATATGAGGGGACTGAAAACACCCTGGCTTGGGTCATGTGCACCTCAGTCCTTAAAGTAACATCTTTGCTTTTTAACACTTTAAGAGGTCTTTTGCAGATTTTCCCAATGCAATATGTCATGTGATATCCTGACTGTTGTTTTCATGGGCGTTGATTGTGGATCCAAGTAAAGCAAAATCCTTGACAACTTCAATATTTTCTCCATTTATCATGATGTTGCTTATTGGTCCAGTTGTGAAGATTTCTCTTTTCTTTATGGTGAGGTGTAATACCTACTGAAGGCTGTAATCCCTGATCTTGCAGGTTGTGTCATCTGCATAACACAGGTTATGAGTCTTCCTTCAATCCTGATGCCATCTTCTTCTTCATATAGTCCAGTTTTTTGGATTATTTGCTTAACATACAGATTGAATAAGTATGGTGAAAAGATACAACCCTGATGCACACCTTTCCTGACTTTAAACCACACATTATCCCCTTGTTCTACGTACACATTCCTCATGAGCACAATTAAGTGTTCTGGAATTCCCATTCTTCACATTGTTACTCATAATTTGTTATGATCCACATAGTTGAATGCCTTTGCATAGTCAATGAAACACAGGTAAACATCTTTCTGGTATTCTCTGCTTTCAGCCAAGATACACCTGACATGAGCAATGATTTCCCTCAGTTCATGTCCTCTTCTGAATCCGGCTTGAATTTCTGGCAGTTCCCTATCGATGTACTGCTGCAACCACTTTTGAATGATCTTCAGCACAATTTTATTTGTGTGTGATATTAATACTGTTTGATAATTTCTACATTCAGTTGGATCACCTCTCTTTGGAATAGGCATAAATATGGATCTCTTCCAGTCGGCTGGCCAGGTAGCTGTCTTCCAAATTTCTTGGCATAGATGAGTAAGCATCTCCAGTGCTGCACAGTTTGTTGAAACATCTCAACTGGTATTCCACCAATTCCTGGAGCCTTGTTTTTCACCAACGTCTTCAGTGCAACTTGGACATCTTCCTTCAGTACCATTGGTTCTTGACTGATTTCCCTATCAGGTGGTTCTAGGGCCTTTTTTTCCTACTGGAAGGTCACCTGGTGGTTTATTTTGGCCGCCTACTGGAGCCACCCTGTCCTGTTCTTTTTTTGTATGTTTTGATATCGTCTGCTATTTCTGAGACATTCAGGAATTATTTTCTTCATTTATTGATTGTAGTTGCTTGTTTCGTCCTGCTTTTTTGTTTTATTTGGTTATATCTGGGCAGGTGGGCTGGGCATGTTTTGTTGCCTTCTTGTTTCTGGGCACGATACTTCTCGTCACGTTGTGATGTGCAGAGCTAAGTGGGTAAGAGAAACAGAAGTGGAAAAAAGCACAAAAAATGAAAATAAATAAATAAAATGTCGGCGTGGTGAGAACAGGCCGGAGGGGGTGGGGCAGACCAGGGGAGGTGGTATGCCAACGGCTCTATGGCCAAGCTGTTGAGAAGGGGCATGAGCGCGCACAGGGCTAGGTGAGTAGGATAAAGGAAAGAAGGGGAAGAGGGTGAAGAAACAAAACAAAAAAGCATTAACAAAATAAACATGTTGCTGAGGGAGCCGGCCATTGGGGGCGGGGCAGAATCAGGGTAGCAGTAAGCAGACATCTCTTGCCAGGCGGTGGAGCATGGCCCATCAGTAAGACGCAGACACAGCACAGGGCCTAGGTGTGAGGGAGAAGGAAAAGGGAGAAGGGGATAGACAAAGATAAAACATATGGTGCTGAGGGAGCTGGCCTGAGGGGGCGGCGCAGACCTGGGGAGGCGTGTCCCAGTACTCTAACCAAGCGGTACAGCATGGCCCAGCATGGCCCGTTGAGAAGGGGGGTGGGGCGGCACAAGTGGCTAGGTGGGCGGGAGAAAGGAAAAGAGGGGAGAGAGAAAAAAAACAGCAGCAACAAAAAAGAACAAACAAACAACAACAACAACAACAAAAATGGCACTGTGGGAGCTGGCCAGCCACGCTGGCGCAGACCCAGCAAGGCAGAGTACCAGTGGCTCCCTGGCCCAGAAGTATAGCACGGCCCTTCAAGAAGGGGTGGGGGTGCAGTACAGGGCTAGGTGGGCAGGAGAAAGGAATGGAAGGGGGGGAGAGAGAGAGAAGAAACAAAACAAAAAAACGAAACAAAAATATATGGTGCTGAGGGAGCGGTGGCACAGACCTGGGGAGGCTGTGTGCTACTGGTGGCTCTCTAGCCAAGCAGTACAGTGCAGCCTCTCAAAAGGGGGCAGGAATGGCACACAGGGCTGGGTGGGCTGGAGAAAGGAAACGAAGGAAGGTAGAGGGAGAGAAGAAACAACAAAAAAAATAAAATACCATGTCAATGAAGGAGCCAGCCACTGGGGATGGCACAGACCCGGGGAAGGGTACGCCAGGGACTGTCTAGCCGAGAGGTGCAACACTACATGTCAAGAAAGGGCAGGGGCCCATTAGAAAGTGGTGGAGGCCACGTACAGAAGAGAAGTGTCAGGGTGAGAAAGGGTGTAACCCTGGTACTGGGTGCTCTGTCTCCTGTTGGAAACTCCATGAAGTTGCCTTCCCATACTCCCTGTCCAGGGTCATTGGTAGCTGAGGTCCAAGATGGAGAACCTGTGCTGCATTAGCTGGCAGGGGGCCTCCACTCCACAGCTCTCCTTGTTCTCTGTTCTCTGTCAGTTTCTTATTCCATTAGTGCTTGATCGAGTTCTTTATCCCTTCACTTGACACTTAGGGTTCAAGGACTGTCGTTTGTATCTGTTTTAATTAGTTTTTCAGGTCTTTGGTGAACAAGGTTGGTGTGTTCCTTTTGTCTACAGTGCCATGTTGGCTCCTCCTCTCACTAATGGTATACCATTTTGGAGAGAAATGTGGCAATACGCATCAGGACACATTAAAAAGTTTATGCCATTTGGGCCCATTAATTGCAATTCTAGTAATTTATCCTAAGGAAGGACCCCTGGTGGCAGGGAAGTTAAGAGCTTGGCTACTAACCAAAAGGTCAGCAGTTCAAATCCACCAGCCACTCCTTGGAAACCTTGTGGGGCAGTTTTACTCTGTCCTATAGGGTCACTATGAGTCGGAACCGACTCAATGGCAACAGGTTTTACAGGTATCCTAAGGAAATAATCTGAAATGCACATAATGATTTAAAAACATTTACCAAACCACTATTTTTAGTAATGGAAACAATACAATTATTCAATAATTTAAGAATGGTTAAATGCAATGTCATTCACAACACAAAATATACCAATATCACCACTGAAAACCATGCTTCTGAGAAATAAAAGACATGGGAAATGCACATAATAAGTGACTAGAGTAAAATATAACTATATACACACACACTCACTCTGAAAGGAAAAACACTCAAATGTTAAGAGTTTATGTCTAGGTGGTGGAGTTACGGCTGATTTTAAATATCTTCTTTATATTTTATACAATAGATATAACATTACATAAAATAAATATTTTTAATAAAGAAAAAGTACTTTTCTACATTTGAGAGATTCCTTTTACCTAATTTATACAAAGGGAAGATAATTGAAATAGCTTGTTTTGACTTTAGAATTTTAAAACATCCGATTGTCAATTACAATCCTTAAGGAGAAGTATTTCTAAAAGATTTATCTTGGTCCTAAAATAGAAAAAGAAAGTCACTGAAACTTTCCTAAGTTTCTATAATGTATAAAAGTGGAGAAAATATATATACACACGTGTATATATGTATATATGTGTATATACACACACACACAATGTGTAAAGACAGATAAAAAAAGTCATTATAGGGAAAACTCCTATAACTAGGCTGTTCACTTGTCAGTATTTCCAGTCTCATGCCATGATTTTAAAATCTGAACAGTAAAATATATTTTTAAAACTGTGATCTTAGTATTTTAGGAAGTAGGAGATAAAATAATTTTCAACACAAAAATGTTTTTTAAAAATATAGCAAGCACAAGCGACAAAAATAAACTAGACTACATCAAAATTAAGAACTTTTTGCTACAAATGACACCATCAAAAAAAGAGAAGGGACAAACCATGTTGCTGTTACTGTTAGATGCCTTCAAGTCAGTTCCGACTCATAGTGACCCTAGAGGACAGAGTAGAAATGCCCCATAGGGCCTCCAAGGAGCACCTGGTGGATGTGAACTGTCGACCTTCTCGGTCAGCAGCTGAGCTCTTAACCAGTACGCCACCAGGGCTCCAGACAAACCACAGAATGAGAAAACATATCTGCAGATTATATATATATACCTGATAAGGAACTTATATCCAAAATATATACAGAAATTTTACAATTCAACAAGACAGTCTAATTAAAAACGGACAAAGGTTTGAATGTAACATATTTTATGCGAAAGACATGCGTATTATACATTTTTGCAAACCACGCATTGTTTTCAGACTGCGCTATAATAATTTTTTTTATACGTTGCTGACTTCAATTTCAATTTTTTTTTCCTGTCCAACGGCTTTAATGTTACTGGGATAAAACTGATCTCATGGAAACTTCATTTAAGGTAGGTATTTTCCTAAAATAAGTGCAACCAATGGTGAACTGAACGGGCTTGTGACGGAAGTGGGACACCATGCTGAAACCAGTGAGCATAAATGCACGAAGAGCTACAAATTAATTAAAAAAATGATCCTAGGCCTAAAACTACAAGAACAAGACGTTGTTTCTATTTTATTGCTTTCATAAATCTTAAACTGAAACATAATTTTTTATAATCAGTGTCTCTGAAATCAACAAATAAAAGTCACCAGAAGAAATTGTTTTCATCTTAAAATAGGCCATTTTAGTTTATTCATTATCATCATCATCATCCAACTCCCAGAACTCTTCTAAGTCTGATCCCTGGTCACTATCATCATTGAAATATCTCAGTTTCCTGCAGATGCTCTCTGTGACTTCTAAACTGATGTCATCATCAGCAGTATCGCATCGGTATTCTGCTGGTACACAACCCTAGCCTTTCTGAAACTGTTGCAGATGGTTTCTAGGGTTGCTTTCCCCCAAGCAGAAGCCACCCACTTGCAGACTTCTGTAAACGTCGTCCGATTCAATCATTTTGATGGTGTGAACTCATGAATCCCAGACTGCATCCATTCAACCGCACTCTCTTCTCACGAAAGTCTTGAATGGGTAGTTGACTGCTATATCTAGCAGCTGCAGCTTGTAGGTAAGGCTACCAGGTATGATTGATATGGACACCATTTGAGTTAATATAATTTTGTATGTTTTTTTCTTTGTAAGCAGCCATGACATCAAACATTAGTATTTCTTTGAAAAGAATCTCCTCTTCCTGGCCCTGTAACATGTATCTACCCATACTTTAAAACATCACAGTCCACCCATCCCTTCTTATTACAGTGCACAACCACACCAGTGGGCAGTTTCTCACAGGGCATGGTAACTCTCTCAAAAATCACTACTGGCTTTAATTTCTTTCACCTCACTCGCAGTGCAACCAAGGACTACAATGAAGCAAGCCCTCTCCTGCCCAGTGGTTGCAATGGCTACAGTTTTCATACCTGAAGCATTTACAGCTCTGGTGACCAGAATGCCAAAAGACACTGGAACTCTGTTCACATTAATTACATCCATTGCAGAGCTTTCTTTGGTGACAAATTCGCAGAAGTTGACCATCTTTTGCTCCCAGTCATCCAGAAGTTTCTGGCCTACAGTGGTTCTCATTCTCACAGAAAAGCCATTCCTTTTCATGAATTTAGAAATCCAGGAGAACCCCACCTTGAAATCTGGGATTCCTCTTTCATTTGCCAGAAGCTTTGCTTTGATCTGAATTGTGACAGTAGAGACAGCTTGATTTTGTTCCCTTCAAGAAATAATCCACTCTTTCAAGTCATTCTCCAACTCGGGCCATTTCACTTTGGGCCAAAGACATGCACGTTTTCATATTCATTTTCTCCAGCTCCTTTTTCTCCTTTCTCCATTCGGACTCATAGCGACCCTGCAGGACAGAGTAGAACTGCCCCATAAAGTTTCCAGGGAGCAGCTGGTGGATTTGAACTGCCTACCTTCTGGTTAGCAGCCGAGCTCTTCACCACTGCACCACCAGGGCTCCTGGTTCCAGTAAAGAGATCGCAAAATTCAAATGTGAGCTGTACAAGAAGCAAGGGTCTTTTTATATGCTCACAAGTATATGACTAAGGTGACTTATGATCATTAATCAGATAGTGGCACTAATAAGACATAAGACGACTATGAAATAAGCAGACCTAACCTAGCTTAATAGTTTCACCTAAGATGATCCGATAAGCTTTTTGCATACAACTCCTAGGAAAAAAAAATGAAACCCGTTGCCAGTGAGTCAATTCCAACTCATAGCGACCCTATGGGACAGAGTACAACTGCCCCATAGGGTTTCCAAGGAGCACCTGGTGGATTCAAACTGCTGACCTTCTGGTTAGCAGCTAACTCTTAACTACTACACTACCAGGTTTCCACTCAACTGTTGAGCCAAGAGCAATTGTGTCAGTTTTGCTTTGTTTACTCCTCCAGTTAAAAAGCCAGAATTGGAAGATGACTGTGATAATTATGTCAATGCAGACTGAATCAAGATTCTTACTGATAACTAACTTGATGCCATTTATACCAGTGCAGGCTTCACTTTGGACAGGTGTCAGTAGGTTCAAGGTTCTGATTGATGACTCAAAAGCAACAGGGATACAATTATCAAATTAATAGAATCAAATGCAGTTTCAACTGTTTGTCTTCCAATTACCAGGGTACTACCACACTGGATCCATGACTTCTTGATCATGGTTTATACTTTTATTATACAAATATGATCAAAAGCAACGTTTTCAGACTATTGAATGATGATAAATGAGGCCAAAATTCACTTCTGGAAATGTCACGAGACATGCAGGGTATATGCATGGGTGCACTATGCCAGAACTTTTTAACATAATATTGTCATTTCTGCACATTATACGTATGTGTGCATTATTTGCATGGACATGCTATTTGTGAAAAATACAGTGCATCAGGCAGAATATTTTTTTCAAAAAAAAAAAAAAAAATCCATACACTCTCCGAACCCATTTTAAAAGTGTTTGAACCAAGAGTAGTTGTTCCCCCCCCCCACCAGTGTTTCCTTCACAGCATGGTCATCGTAAGCACAGAAAAAGAGAAAAGGGATAAACCCTAGGGGCTGCCATGAGTCGGAACTAACAATACTATGCCTTATCCCCAAATTTTCACTTCCAGTGCAATATTCTTAACTGAAATAAAGCTTTTATAACCTATGCTAGCTAGTTCCCTGCATGTCATTAAAACAACCTCTTTTGGATAGTTGGGATGGTGCTACTAGACATACGTGAGAGATGAAGAAATAAGAAAGATGGTGCTCCCCCTGCTTTTTATTAGACAATGAAAGAATATATATTATATATGCATCTGTAATATATTTTACATGTATATTTGTACAAATTAAATGGTTTTATATTTCTGTTACCAAACTTCAAAACTTGAATTAAACTAGTTTACAAAAAAATAACATAACTAAAATAAAATTAAAAGGACAAGAAAGCAAATACTACAGCTGAGGAAATCTATTGTAATTTAACACAAAATAGCTCTAAGCTTCCTAGAAACCAAAGCAAATATAGAAACAAGATGTACTACATAGATTTGTTGAATAAAAGCAGAGGGGGATGTAGGTAGCATTCGCTGATATATGCCAGGAAGTACCTTATACAAACCATTAATCACCACAACAACCCTATGACATAGACAGTATTCCCATTTTTCATATGTGAAAGCTGAGGCTAACGGAAGCTAAGAAATAATTTATCCAAAATTAAAGATCTAGTAAGTTCTTGCCCAAGATTTAGATTAGAATTCAGGCTGCTGTCTCTTGTATTTTTTCCACTTTAACATACTGCACCTAGAACAGAAACATTCACCGAAGACCATTTTTCTGAGTACAGAGAGACATTTGGTTGGTGTGCCTTTATAAGAGACAACAAAATATCCAACAAATACTGATTTCAACAGTACGTTAAAAAAAAAAAAAAAAAAAAGAGGAGGTATACGTCCATGCACACATAGCCTTTCCTGATCATCAATGACACTCATCTTCTACATATGGTCATTTCTCACTACCCGTGAAAAATATCAAGGGAAAACGCTAAGCTGCAGTCCTAGGAAGCTTTGCCTACTAGAGCATACGCCGTCCAGATGAGTGACTTCCTTCTAATCCAGTTGGAAAAATACATCGTTCATACATTTATCTGAAAAAGAATACCATCCTACCCAAATAAGCTTACAACATTTCTATTTCTAAAACTCCACTGCTTGTTTAACGAAGTTTGTTGTTAAAAAGAAAAGGAAATATTTAAAAATGGAAAAACAATTGTCTGCCAGCCCCTAGTAATCTTTTATTATTTCTGCTAATAATTTTCCTAAAATACACTCACACAAATGTTCACGTGGGCACATCTTATCGACAGCTCTTGGGATACTAGTGGCACGAATTTTCACTTCCCAAAAGCGTACCACAACCAGACACTTTCATAGGCTTACTACAATAATATAAACAACCTTGCTTAAATAGTTTTGAGAATATATGAACAGAAGCACAATGTTCTAATACTGCCTCCTGTGGACATTAATCAGAGTCCCATATAAGTTACAAGCTCCACTACAATGCTTATTTTTCAATTTTTATTTTACGTTCTTTTCCAGACATTAGAATAGTTGCACTGCATATTAATTCAGCCAAAATTTATTAATTAAATCTACAATGTGTCAGGCACTGGCAACACAAAATGACAATAAGAAACCACCACTCAAGGAATTCACAGTAGAAAAAGAGAGAATCCAAGAGAGACAATTAAACCAACAATTAATTACAAAACAGTGTAATGCACACTAAGATAAAGATGGCAACAGAAAGGTCTCAGACCAGGAAAAGCCTCAATAAACTTTGTACAGAGGATTACTGATCTGTAATTCTACAATCTTCAACTGAATAGATGCTAGTTTTGTTAGCCAACATTAAGCTTAAGAGAAAAATTCAAGTTCTGGGTCTCTAATTGGAAATTGGTTTTCTAGGAACATTTTCTTTCAAAAAAGTTATTGTGATATTAAAAACATTCTAATTTTTTGGTAAAGGCACGTGCCTATTTCTGATACAGAAACTTAGCAACGGACCTTCCATATAGAGCTGGCTGCTCTGTAGTAGCAAGTCCTTTTACATGTCCTTAGTTTAAATTTTTCTTACCACTGACCACCCACCCACTCCCTCGCCCAGCAGCTATTCTTAAACTTCACTCTTTCATGTCGTTTTTGCTAACCCATCCCTTATGTCCCACAATAATCGTACTTCCTACTTCAACGAGAAAATAAAAAAGTGCATAAAATTCTTCACTGTCTCTTCTCCATCTAAACTTAGCTAATGCTGCACCTGCTCCTTTGCCCACGTTCCAAAGAAGACTGGTCCTTCTTCCTCTCCTAGGCTATGCTGTCTCAACTCTCTAAGGATCTCCTCTCCTCTCCTCACCAGACCTTCCTTTCCGAGCTCTCTCTCCTCTCGTCTCTTTCACCCCTTTGCCCCACTGGCTTCTTTCCCTCTTTCACCCCTTTGCCCCACTGGCTTCTTTCCCTCTCCCTACAAACATGCGCAAATCCTCCCAGTCCCACCTTCCTTGCAAATTACTATCTGCCACAAGTTGTTGAAAGACTGTCACCTCCCCCTCATGCCTGAGTCCACTGCGGCCTTGACTCTTACCTTTTCTCCACTCCATGCTTTTGTGTATGCCAAATCCTCTACCTACAAAACTTCCCCCTTATCCTAGCTGGTTATCTGCAATTCCACGTGCTGGCTATAACTTCACAACTTCTCTCTACCCAGTTAAAACACACAACACCAAGGCTGGAAAATAACTCAGAGCTATACTAGTAATGATCAGACACCCCACACCCCCCATGCTAAGTATCCTTGTTTGAGCCATTCTGTTGAGTGTAAATCTGAATTAATCTTGGAAAAAATTTGTCTTCTGGCAAAAGAATGCAAAGAAATTTGAATTCATCAATTTAAGAAGACTGTAAAGGAAGGCAGATTAAAATAGAAAAAAGAGAAATAGTTCCTGAAAAACTTTCTCAGTGTGGTTCCAAAATATTGCTTCTTTCTTCCACTATCTCAGCACATTAATTTACATTATTACGTGATCCATCCAGCATCTATTTAAATGATCCCCTAATGCAAAGGCATCAAAATAACACGGGCCTCATTTTCCACTATATCTAAGTTAAAATTCTATTGAATTCTTCTATTCTAGCCAGCAAATTAAAGTTGTACATATTAAAAGAAACTTTTTTTATAGACTCGAGTCTATACGGTAGAGTATAATAACCTGACTCTAATTTACAACCCAAATGTAAATAATTTCAAGAAAACTTGCCATTTGATACACTTTAAAATTAAATTCCTGATAACCCTTTAAAAAATTTAAAAACAACGATGCTTTACAGAGACTCCATAATGAGCAGTGAGAGAAAAACAGGATACTCACTGCACCAGCCTGAATTACAGCTATGAATGACATCACCAGGCCCTGCTTGGCTGCACAAATTTGAGATGCAACACAGCAAATCTGCCATGTACTCTCAGGTCGTCCCTGATTTCTCGATAGCCAGGAGGCCATAAGAAAACGGAACTAATAACTAGTATGGATTGCTCCATAAACATCATGTCCTTCTGATCAGAGCCTGAATACACGTTGTTGCTGGGTGCCATTAAGCCGATTCCAACTCATAGCAAGTCCGCGTGACAGAGAGGAACTGCTGCATAGGGTTTTCTTGACTGCAATCTTTACGGAAGCAGATCGCCAGGTCTTTCTCCCGCATAGCCACTGGGTGGGTTCAAATACGCTAGCACGTGGGAAGTAGCTTTTATCACTTACAATAAAAAGCTGACAGCATACGACAAATGAGCAGTTCCCCTGGCTCAAAATCTGCCCAGACAGAGATGATGCCTTTTCCATGTATGTCCCACTTTGTGTCACAGGTGAGTCTTCAATGACATGCTGATCCCCAATTGTCCCGGTGGATACAGATTCTTCCACGCCTGCCCTCCGCCTGGCATCATGGCTGAGGGACACAACGTACCTACTGCCAGTCTCCCCCTGGCCAGCTAGGTCCACTTAGGAGGGCTGTAAGTTTAATGCTGTGCACGACCCCCTAGCACCACAGCATTAAACTTACTGAGGAGACAGAGAAAAGTCCCTCCCCTAGTTATTTTATGACCCAGCCTAGATGACCCGTTACCCGAAGATTTTTCCTGCCTGACCACCCTAAGAGGAGGTGCTCAGACATCTCAGCACCTCGCCCAGGGCTGCATCTCTTTAACCCTGCTGACATTCAGACAAACCATTAGGCTTTTGGGGGGAGGGAGACGTGCAATGGTTTGTTCAAGAAGCCCAAAGATGCTAGCAGGGGGAGGAACGGGGAGGACCACAGCTGCCAGGCTTGCCCACAGGACAGCCTCCTCACAAGGAATATCACCACTGCATTCTACAAAGTGGAGTGCAGAGGAGGGAGGTATCACTGTGGGTTAAGAAAACTTCCATGAAAGAGGTATCATTTGAAATAGGCCTTGAATATTAGGTAGCATACAGTAACTGGCGAGGTATATGATTTTCAAGTGCAGTAGCAGCACAGTCGTGGTTATTGTTGTTAGTTACCGCTGAGTTGACTCTGCCTCATGGAGAGCCTACGTATTACAAAGTAGGACTGCTCCACAGGATTTTGTTGGCCATAATCTTTACGGAAGCAGATCATCAGGCCTTTTCTTCCGCAGTAGCACTGGGTAGGTCTGAACGTCCTCCCTTTAGGTTATAGTCTAATGCCAGCCATTTGTGCCACCTAGGGGCCTTCACAGTCATGGTAACAGTCATTAATCGTTTCTCAGTCACGAACACAAATCAATTCCAATGTCTTAACTGAGAATCTGTCAATGCATTCATAAAGTTAAAAGAAAACTTTTTGGAATGAGACTCAGCAAAAAAAAATTCCTGATACGTCCAACAACTAGGATGAATCTCAAGGGAATTGTGCTGAATAAAAAAAGCCAATCCAAAAGGTTATCATTTCATTTATATAACATTCTTGAAATAAGAAAACCATAAAAATGGAAAACATATTAACGGTTGCCAGGGATCTTTGTGGAGATGAACTGTTCTGTATCTTGACTGTGGTGGTGTATCCACAAACCTACACGTGATAAAGTTGTACAGAACTAAATACACACACACATATACACGCAAATGAGAACAAATAAAACTGGCACATCTGAGTAAGACTGGTGGATTGTATTGATGTCGATATCCTACTACAGTTTTATAAGATGTTACCATGGAAGGAAACGGGGTTAATAGTACATGGGATTGCTGTATTATTTCTTACAACTGCATGTGAATCTACAATTATCTCAAAATAAAAAGTTTAATTTTCCTTAAAAGGAAACTTTTCCTTAAATCTATTCAAAATTACATCCTTAAATCTTGGTGATTTTAAAAGTAGTTGTGCATCTAATTAAAGTTCTTATTCTGAATTTTAAAATTATTAAATAATTTCCTAGATTCTCTGTCATGGATTGAATTGTGTCCCCCAGAAATATCTGTCAACTTGGCTGGGTCATGATTCCCAGTATTGTATGATTGTGTAATCTGATGTGATTTCCTTATGTGTTGTGAACTCTATCACTATGATGAGGTTATATGTGATCTCCTTATGTGTTGTAAACTCTATCACTATGATGAGGTTATACTGATGACGTCTACAAGATTGGGTAGTGTCTTAATCCAATCTCTTTGAGATGTAAAAGACAGAAGCAAACAGAGACACACGGAAACCTCACACCACCAAGAAAGCAGTGCCGGGAGGAAAGCGTGTCCTTTGGACCTGAGGATCCTGTGCTGAGATGCTCCCAGACCAAGAAAAGACTGATGCATCACAAGCACCTTCCTCCGGAGCTGACAGAGAGAGAAAGCCTTCTCTTGGAGCTGATGCCCTGAATTTGGACTTGTAGCCTACTGGACTGTGAAAGAATAAACTTCTCTTTGTTAAAGCCATCCACTTGTGGTATTTCTGTTACAGCAGCAATAGATGACTGAGACACTCTTCAAGACCTTTTATCAGACTACAGCAAACAAAAAATGTTGACTTCATCTGCTAAACCTCTACATAGTCTATTCACCGAAATTTCTTTGTACAAAATTCACGACAATGATCGTGCTGCTGTGCAGTTCAAGCCTTGTCTCTAAACACTACATACTATAAGTTTTGATCACTAAAAATATGAACACTATAATCCCACAGAGAAGTTACTAAACCACATTATCAATTTGGCTTTAAAGATAAACTGAAGGATCGTTAATGCAGGAAAATAATTCTGAGGTTAGGTACAGAAGTCATAAAAATTCAAAAAACACTCCATGAGTCCCTAACGTTGACATTTAGTTTCAAAAAACTATTTAACATGCAGTAATATTCAAATGACTTGCTACAAGTCAGAATCAACTCAAAAAACACTCCATGAGTCCCTAACTTTGACATTTAGTTTCAAAAAACTATTTAACATGCACTAATATTCAAATGACTTGCTACAAGTCATAATCAACTCGATGGCAACAGGTATGTATGTAATATTCAAACACTGATTAAATGAAGTCCAAAATTCCACTCAAATGTAAGCACTTTCTTCTGTACAAAATGTAACATGAGAGGTGATAAGCAACACAAAAATGGCTAACATTCCTCAGGGGCAAAAATATAATCAAATGCAAAGCATTATGTAATTGCTGGGTGGACCATGTGCCTCTATGACTCCCATTGGGCCACCTAAGCTGAGGCCTTGGGCCCAGAACATTCTTTAATAGGCTGGAAATTGTGTCTCTCTCTCCCAGACCCTTCTTGTCAGAGAAACCTACCTCCCTGTTCTGAGCTCACAGAAACTTTCTGTCTCTTGCTCATGCGTGGGCACCATATGGCACGTGGCCAACTCCACCATTTCCATGACTACTGCTGCATCAAATAATATGCCCCCATGGAAAACTGACCCCCTGATGTTTTTCTAAGCCACTGTATCACTAATCAGAAAATGCAGGCTTACAAAATTAATCTTGTAGCTAGAGGGGGAGGGATGTCCTTTCTGGTTACACACTTTGCTCACAGCATGGCTATCCTGTGTGCACTCAAACAAAAGACACCACCTTGGTAATACGGTGGCCAGGCCAGGCACATCTAAACAAAGGCCCCCTCTTCTTACCCTCTTTCCCTTTTCCCATGCATGTCAAGCACATACACCCTCCAGTTTATATTATATAAGCTCCAGGCTTCTTTGTCCCTTTGTTCTCTCACCCGGGATACATCAAGCACGTGTGTAGAAGTGACCACACATCTCATACTCAGATTTGAGCCTTCTGGAAGAACCTAACTCTTGATGGAAGAAACCCTGGTGGCACAGTGGTTAAGGGCTACAGCTGCTAACCAAGAAGGTCAGCAGTTTGAATCCATCAGGCGCTCCTTGGAAACCCCATGGGGCAGTTCTACTCTGTCCTATAGGATCACTATGAGTAAGAATCAACTCGACCGCAACAGGTTTGGGTTTTTTTTCCCCGCTCTTGATAAACCCTACTCCGTTTATCACCATCCTGATTAATATGTAAGCAATAAAGGCCTGTTACCACGCCAGTGAGGAGTGTCAACTATTCGTTCTAATCCAAAGAGACCAGCAATGTCTGATTTATTTCACTAAGTATATCACAGTAATAAAGTCTCATAAAATTACAGAGAGATTACTTCTAGACAGTTCATGAAGGAAGAGGTATACGAGTTAAAGCCTACTTATTCTTTTCAAAGCATTTAAAATTAAATTCCTGATAACCCTTTAAAAAATTTAAAAACAACGATGCTTTACAGAGACTCCATAATGAGCACTCAAGAAAGAAAACATGAATAATATTTTGGCAAAGGCAAGGTTTTTCAAAATACAGTCTCTGGGCCAAGTGCATAGAAATACCTGGGATACTGTTAAAAAGGCAGAGCCCTGCGCCTAATTCCAGATCTACTGAATCATTAACCAGAAAACACTTGTTTAATTTCATACAGTCAGAATCTCTGAGGATAAAGGCTAGCATCTGGCACTTCATCAAGCTCCCAGGTGGGTGTTATCTATACTGTGATAAGGTGAAGGGTACCTGAATAGTAGCACTGTGAGGGAAGAACGAAAAGAGAAATCATGAGAAAATCACAGATGGTTCCAAAAGACACCTAACACCAATCTAAGTATTTCCCGAGACAGAAAACATTTTGTTCAATTTGTAACAGGCAGAAAATGCTTGCTTATACTGAGCCAAAATTAGCCACCTATAAATTCCTTCTTTGAGACCTGTTCCAATCTCAGTGCCGATAAAGAATAAATCTAACCTTTTTTTAAATAAGAGAGATCATCAAATACATGAAGACAATCAACATGTCTTTCTTAGTCCTATACTTCTAAATAAATATTTCCATTTTTTTCAACCCTATGCCATTTTTTGGACCCTTTATCATCCTAATCATCCTCTTGTAGATACCTTGCTTTTTCTTAAAAGCTTGGTTCTGTTATTGTTATCCTACACTTAACTTTCCACACTTTGTGTTATTCACAGTTCTTCAAGTATGTAATCTATTTCTTCTCTCAAGTCTTTAATTATATGTTAAAGAAGACAGGATGGAAAGTAAGCCCGGAAAAGTACTAGAAATGTACTTGCAGGTCAACTTCAACTCATTAAACACCAATCTGAGGGTAGGACTGTTTGTCCAGTTATGAAATACATCTAACTGTAATGTCAAATGACAAAAGAGAATTTAGGGTCAGAGCACCTAATCTCAATTCCTACCTTGGCAACTGTCATGGTTTGAACTGTGTCTCCCAAAAATATGTGTCAATTTGGTTAGGCCATGATTCCCAGTATTGTATGATTATCTACCATTTTGTCATCTGATGTGATTTCCCTATGTGTTTTAAATTCTATCACTACGATGTAATGAGATGAATTAGTGGCAGTTATATTCATGAGACCTACAAGATTAGTGTCTTAAAGCCAATCTCTTTTGAGATATAAGAGAGAAGTGAGAAGAGAGACAGAGGGACCTCATACCACCAAGAAAGCAGTGCCGGGAGCAGAGCGTGTCCTTCGGACCTGAGGTTCCTGCACAGAGAATCTCCTAGACCAAGGGAAGACTGGTGACACAGACCTTCATCCAGAGCCAACAGAGCTCCTTGGAAAGCCTTCACCTGGAGCTGATGCCCTGAATTTGGACTTGTAACATGCTAGACAGTGAGAGAACATTTCTCTTTGTTAAAGCCATTCACTTGTGGTTACTTCTGACAGAGCAGTACTAGATGACTAAGATAGCAACTTTCAACTGTATAATGCTGAGAAAGACACTGAAGCTCTCTCCTTTTGGCTTGCAGAAATCACAGTACAGATAAAAGTAAGTTTTAGTGGAAGAGAAGATAACCAGTAAAGGGAAAAAAAGGATCTAAAAGCATGAAATTATGCTTAAGCTTCAATAAAGCTATGACATTTAACTTTAAGGTTTTTCTCTGACACGAGGAACAGAATCAAGAAAAATTATTTTATTCTGTGTTATATTTCAACTAGTCTTAAAACGGGACACAGTTTTTACATTTTTTCACCTGTCAAATCATTTTTTAAACAAATTGTTAAATGGAATTCTAATATATAAAACGAAAAAAGTAAAATTGCTTTAACTAAAATTAGTATGAGAGGCTCTGACTCCAAAAACTCCATATACTCCTAATTCTTGTAAAGGAACCCTAAGGTTCAATGGGACACAGTTTGAAAACCACTGGTCTAATAAGATAAGGTAGATGTTCCAATATTCAACAGTCTATTTACTGAATGTGTGAAGAAAATGTTGCTGCTTTGCTTTGTGCTATTTGCTAAAGAGTGTTTTTAAAATGATGTTGGTACATATTTCATTTTATTACATTTTACACCATGTTTCTATAAGATAGTGAAGTTATACTAGTTGCTGTCTCAACTGCAAGAGATCATTTCAATTGATTTCTGAGTCCCTTCTAGTCCTGAGACCCATGATATCCACTGACATGAGTAACTTTACACCTCTACACTCTTTATAATTTCCCATTCATCGTATCTTAGTCTAAAGTTAAGACAACTGTGCTGAGAAGCATTAAGGGTTCAATATGAGTGAATGCTGAGACTAATGGATGCCACACTGAGCAGCAGAGGCCATGTACTTGTGATTCTTCACACAGGGCAGTATTTTTCAAATTCTTTTGACCATGACCTACAATAAGAGGTTCATTTTATACTGTGCAGTAATGACTCACCTAACCAAAAAAAAAAAAGCAATTTGGCCTTGGAACTTCCTGCGTAATTGAGGTACCTTTATTATATAAAACTTCCAGACCACACCCGAGGATTCTTGCTAATCAATGAGGGCTGTCCAGACCAGAAAGACCATCTAGTAGCCCAGTATCAACCCAGGAGGCTTGATTTAACCTATCATGCATATGCAGTTAGGCCTCAATCACGGCTACCTGGTGAAGTCATTAAAGGTTCTGAACATGGAGACTCCAAACAACTCCCTAGCTGGTGAAGGGAGGATGGTACACCCTCTTTGGGATATGGAAGCTTTGCATTGGGAAGCCTTCCAGACCTCACCCATGCATCACTCACCCTTATGATGATCCTAAATTATATCCTTTTCACATAACAAATTTGTAACCGTATATTTAGTAATTTCTGTGAGCTCTGTGAGTTATGTCAGCGAATTATCAAACCCAAAGGATTAGTGGGAACCAACATGTGAAAGCAAGGGAGACCAGGGGAGGCCCTCAAGCTTGCAGCTGGCATCCTGAAAGGGTAGTAGGAAAACTCCGAATCTGCAGCCAGTAAAGGTATCGTGAAAGAGCCCTGGTGGTGCAATGGTTAAGCACTCAGCTGCTAACCAAAAGGTGGGCAATTCAAACCCACCAGTGGCTCCACGGAAGAAAAGGCCTAGTGATCTGCTCCCATAAATATTACAGCCTAGGAAACCCTATGGGGCTGTCTGACTCTGTAATATAGGGTCACCATGAATAGGAATCGACTCGACGGCACACAACAACAACAAGGGTGTCATGTGGACTCCTGAGTATGCAGTTGGCGTCTATTTGGCACTCTGAAGGGCAGTGTCTTTTCAACTTCTGAGCTCTGACCTAGTTCCAGATGGCTAGGGGCAAAGAGGGAATGCCACGTTGGAAGCTGGTATCAGAGATAAAGATTGAGAAGTTGGAAAGTGGAGATCTGATTAACCTTCAAACTTGGGGGACTGGATTTATGTTGATTCTTTTCCATGAATACACCATTACCAGAAACTGAAACAAAGGCTTCACAAAATACTTATCCAAACTATCTTCTGTCTTATTCTTTTCTAATTCATTCTCTTGTACGTTAGTCCTGATCCCTTTAAATGCTTTCTCAACCTATTGGTCTTGACTTGCAGTTTGAAAACCACTGGTCTTGACCAGGAGTTGGCAAGCTTTCTCTGTAAAGGGCCAGATAGTAACTATGCAGGCTTTGTGGGCCACATACAGGCTCTGCTGTAATCACTCAACTCTGCCACACTAATGTGAAAGTAGCCATGGACAGTATGTAACCACATAAGCAAGGCTGTGTTCCAATACCATTTATTTACAAAAACAGGTGGTGGGCTGGGTTTGGCCTGTGGGCACTGGTCTATACTATAGTATATAAGTCACTAACAGGCAGTTAAGGTAGTAATATCTCCTCATTACTGATGAAACACCTGGAATACTCAGAGGTTTAAGTAAAATACCCAGCTACTAGGTGGCAGAAAGGTATACTGCCTCCTGGTGGAATGCTTTTCCCTCTCTACACTACACCAAAACATGAGATGCACTATTAATGAGTTTTAGCTTAATAATATTCAATATAACATATTGCACTGCTTCAAAGTGTACTCACCTTCATTCACTCATTCAGTCAACAAATATTAGTATACCTATTTGTGTAAACTACAACAAGAAGAATTTACACAATTAACTCTTAATTATAGTAGAGGATGTTAATCTGGTTTAAAAAAAACAAAGGATAATGAACTTGTGGAAAAAAAATAAAATTACTAAAAATCTGAAAGCATCTACATCTTTGGAAAGCAATTATTTTCAAACTCCATAGCAAACAACAAACGAAAAACACATCACCAGCTCTATTCCAATAAGGAAATAATCCATCTACCCCAAAAATCATCTTAGTGCTATTAAACTATTGTCTTCTGTTTATTTTATAGCATGAATACATGTATCAATTTTGAATCATGTTTTTTATTACTTTGTTTTCACTTTGATTTGGTGTTATCTATAATTTTCTTTCCACTCAACCCCTAGATTAACCAACAGGTGACTTTATAAAGAAAACTTACCTTTCAGCTTGAAGCTTAGTGGTTTTTACTATTAAATCTTGAGTCTGTTCCTTTGCAGCCTAAAATTACAAAAATAATCTACCATTAAAAAACCAACCAACCAAATCCATCAATTCCAACTCACAGCGACCCTATAGGACAGAGAAGTGCCCTGTAGCATTTCCAAGCAGCAGCTGGTGGATTTGAACTACCAACCTTTTATGGTTAGCAGCCTAAACCTAACATTAGGACATTCCAATTTCATTTCAGAAAATTAATATCACTACTAACTGGAGTTTAGACTTACAACAAATAAGAACACAGTCCACAAATCAAAAGTTTTAAAAAAGGTCCAATTAACTGAAATATATGTTTCAAGGCTCATAAATCTAACCAGCTGCCATGAAGTCAATTCCAACTCATGGAAACGCCATAGGATTTTCAATAGCTGTGATCTTTCAGTAGTAAATCACCAGGCCTTTCTTCTGAGGTGCCTCTGAGGAGATTCAAACCACCAACCTTTCAGTTAGTACGCTACCTTTAGTAAGAGAAACTCATTATAATTTCCAACACAAGAAAGAAAAAGGTATTAAGGATGAGTACCAGGATGCTGACTAAGGGACTAAATAGTTCATGATGCTTTTTAGTGAAACAGCAGCACTGGGACAGCAGGTTAAGGATAAAAAACATGACTTCAGTTATGGACATGCTGGACTGAGATACTGAGACATCTAAATAGGGTTGTAAATTAAGTCACTGTTATGGAGGCTCAATGGAAATGTATGAGATGAAGATAAAAATTTGAGAGCTAGAATATATAAACTACCCAGTGTATAAGGTTTTGGTGATGATTAGAGACAGCCCCATCTAGAGGATATAGTTTGATAACGCCTGTGGCTAAAAGTCTCACTGGTGACCAAGTTTCTTATTAAGCCATCCTTCCTTCTCTCAGCCAGCAATGAATGGAAAAAGAGAACTTGATGAAAACGCATTGTATCCAAAGACTAGTCAAACAGTTATGAAGCTGATTAAAACAAACAGGAAGTGCAGCCAATCAGATTCTCTCTTGAGAACATGCACTGGGAGGGCGGGGACAAGATGGCAGGGTAGTCAGATACTTCTGGTGGACCTTCTCACAACAAAGACCCAAAACAACAAGTGAATCAATTATATATGACAATCTAAGAGCCCTGAACATCTAAGGCAAAGTTCAGGAACTGGACTGAGTGGCAGGGAGAGGGAGAGACGATTCGGAAGCAGGGAGGAGTTGCCACACCTGACCTGGCGAGAGCCTAACCCTTCAGGCCTGAGCAGCTCAGGGGTGAGCGGTAAGGCAGGCAAGCAGCCGTGTTCGGGAGGTGCGTTTTCCACACCAGGAGAGACCCAGAGGCAGAGAGTCTACTCAGCCACGCAGAACCAGTGAGAAGCAGACCTAGATCGCCGAAAGATAAGAATTTGCATCAGGCCTACCACACAGATGAAAAACACACCAAATAGGGAAAAACCTCTCTACCATTTACCTCCTCTCTCCCTACTCTGCAGTGGGTCCCAGACCAGCTTCAGCTATTGCCAAGTCCCCTGGGCCAGAAGTAGGATCCATCGTGCCCTGAGCCATTTTCCCGGCCTTGAAGAGTGAACAAATTAACAAACAACAGAAAGAAAAAAAAACTGCTGGCTCCCCTAAGCTAGGAACTCAGGGTAAGCACAGTTCCTTTGCCTAGGGACAGGCATAATGGATCCATGGACTTTGAGAGCCTTTCCACCTGCACAGGCTTGTGTGGGCCCATTTCAACAGAGTAAGCCCTCATTACCTCAGTACGACAGGGTATACACCTTAAGTCTAACTTCCACTGTTTCAGCTATAAAGTGGCAGGTTCGTGACATCTGACACTGCTCTGCCCATTAAGCAAGGTCTTCACCTACCCACATCAGGGACCTGAGGACTGGTGGCACCACCCATGCCACCTAGCCACCTGAGATAAGGGCCCAAAAATAAGAGGTACCTCCTAGTCCTTACAGCCAACAGCACTAGGTGCTCATAATCCAGCTGAAAAACCCACCCACCTACACGCTTCAGGGAACAGGGACACGTCTTCATGAATACTCGGGGGCGGCCATCAGCCCCCTGCCTTGCTCAGAGTGTGTCCCACTGCTGAAACCAGATGTCTGTGCCTACACCAATCACCCATGCCTGTCTCAGACTGTAAGTGAGAGCCTACACGACACACTTGGTGGCTATCTACCTGGGCACCTGAGCTGACTCCATACAGGAGGAATCGGCGGACTCCTGGGCTGACATACCTAGTAAGAGATCTAACCACCTGGTAACAGGACATTAGAACTTCAAAGGTGCCAATAATCAAACTAACTCACAGGAGCAGCCTATCTGGGCATATCAAAACAAAACAAGAAGCCAGGACACAGTAAGCAAACATAAAATAAATAAATATAATAACTTATTGATGGCTCGGAGACAACAGCCAATATCAAATCACATAAAGAGGGAGTCCATGATGGCTTCAGCAAGCTCCCAAAATAAAGAATCTAGAAATTTTCCAGGGGAGGAAAATTTCTTGGCATTACCAGAGGCTGAATACAAACGATTAATATACACAGCTCTTCAAGAGATTAGGAAGGAAATTAAGTAAAATGCAGCACACTCAATAGAGGAAATTAAAAAGATTAGAGAAGAGCATAATGACAAATTCAACAGGCTGCAAGAATCCATAGAGAGACAGCAATCAGAAATCCAGAAGATTAATAATAAAATTTCAGAATTAGACAACTCAGCAGAAAGTCACAAGAGCACAATTGAGGCAATGGAAATCAGAATTTGTGAGATTGACAATAAAGCACTTGACACCAACTTATTTGAGAAAAATCAGATTAAAGGATTAAAAAAAAATGAAGAAACCCTAAGAATTATCTGGAACTCTATCAAGAGGAACAACCTACAGAACTGGGGGGGGGGGGAAGGGGGGGGAATAACAGAAAATACACCGGGAATTGTTGAAGATTTGTTGGCAGAAAACTTTCCTGCTATCGTGGAAGATAACAAGATATCTATCCAAGATGCTCATCGAACCCCACATTAGATCCCAAAAGAAAGTCCCCAAGACATGATCAAACTTGCCAAAATGAAAGATAAACAGACAATTTTAAGAGCAGCTAGGGATAAATGAAAAGTCATCTACAAAGGAGAGTCAATAAGAATAAGCTCAGACTACTCAGCAGAAACCATGCAGGCAAGAAGGCAATGGGATGACATATATAAAGCCTTGAAGGAAAAAAACTGGCAGCCAGGAATTATATATCCAGTAAAACTCTCTCTCAAATATGATGGTGAAATCAGGGCATTTCCAGATAAACAGAAGTTTAGGGACTTTGCAAAAACCAAACCAAAAATACAAGAAATACTACAGAGAGTCCGCTGGTGGGAAAATCAGTAACATCAGATAACAACCAAGACGAGAACACAGGACAGGGCAACCAGGTATCAACCCCGGTAGGGAAGTCACAAAAATAAACCAAAGCTGAAATGCTGAAAATAGGGAAACAGATGTCAGTATGTAAAAGATGACAACATTAAAACAAAAAATAGGGACTTAAAAAATGTAAACATAGACTTTTCATACGGAGAGGAAGTCAAGGCGATATAAAGAAATAAAAGACTGGTATAAACTCAGAAAAATAGACGTAAATATTAAGGCAACCACAAAGGAAACTAACAATCCTACAAGTCAAAATAAAAAACTAGAAAAATATAAAGTCTGAGCAAATACAAAACCTACAACATGAAAAAGATGAAAAGAAAATACATAAAAACGACTCCGCACAGAAAATTAAGTGGAACAAAGACAATGTCAACAACACACAAAAACAGACATCAAAATGACAGCACTAAACTCATATCTATCAATAATAACGCTGAATGTAAATAGACTAAATGCACCAATAAAGAGACAGACAGTGGCAGACTGGATAAAAAAACACAATTTGTCAATATGCTGCCTACCAGAGACACACCTGAGACTTAAAAACACAAACAAACTATAACTCAAAGGGTGGAAAAAATATATCAAGCAAACAACACACAAAAAACAGCAGGAGTGGCAATATTAATCTCTGACAAAATAGACTTTAAAGGAAAATCTACCACAAAGGATAAGGAAGGACACTAAATGAAGATTAAAGGGTAAATGCACCAGGAGGACATAACTATAATGAATATTTACACACCCAACAACAGGGCTCCAAAATACATAAAACAAACTCTAACAGGACTCAAAAGAGAGACAGACAGCTCCAAAACAATAGTAGGAGACCTCAGTGAAAGACAGAACATCCAGAAAGAAGCTCAACAAAGACACGGAAGGTCTAAATACTACTATCAACCAACTTGATTTCACAGATATATACCGAACACTCCAGCCAACAGCACACAAGTATACTTTCTTTTCCAACGCACATGGAACATTCTCCAGACTAGACCACATACTAGGCCATAAAGCAAGTCTTAACAGAATCCAAAGCTCTGAAATATTACAAAACAACTTTTATGACCATAAAGCCATAAAAGCAGAAATCAATAAAAGAAAAACCAAGGAAAAAAATCAAACACAAGGAAAACAAATCAAAATAACATCTTCATCAAAAACTACTAGGTTATAGAAGAAATTAAGGATGGAATAAAGAAATCTGTAGAATCAAACCAGACTGAAAACACATCCTACCAGAACCTTTGGGACACAGCAAAAGCAGTGCTCAGTGGTCAGTTTATAGCAATAAATGCACACGTCCAAAAAGAAGAAAGGGCCATAATCAAACATTAACCCTACAACTGGAACAAGTAGAAAGAGAGCAGCAAAAGAAGCCCCCAGATGTCAGAAGAAAGGAAATAATAAGAATTAGAGCAGACTTAAATGAAATAGAGAATAGAGGAACAATTGATTAAAGAGTTAACAAGACCCAAACCTGGGTTCTTTGAAAAGATCAACAAAATTGATAAACCATTGGCCAAACTGACAAAAGAAAAACAGGAAAGCGAGCAGATAACCATAACCTGTATAAGAAATGAGATGGGTGATATCACAACGCACCCAACTGAAATTAAAAGAATCATAACAGAATACTATGAAAAACTGTATTCTAACAAATTTGAAAACCTAGAGGAAACGGACAAATTTCTAGTAACTCACTACCTACCTAAACTAACACAAACAGAGACAGAACAACTAAATAAGCCCATAACAAAAGAAGAGATTGAAAAGTTACTTTAAAAACTTCCAACAAAAAAAAGCCCTGGACGATACAGCTTCACTGGAGAATTCTACCAAACTTTCAGAGAAGAGGTAACACCACTACTACTAAGGGTATTTCAGAGCATAGAAAAGGATGGAATACTCCCAAACTCATTCTACGAAGCCAGCATAACCCTGATACCAAAACCAGGTAAAGATACCACAAAAAAAGAAAATTACAGACCAATAGCCCTCATGAACATTGATGCAAAAATCCTCAACAAAATTCCAGCCAACAGAATTCAGCAACATATCAAAAAAAAAAAATTCACCATGATCAAGTGGGATTTATAACAGGTATGCAGGGATGGTTCAACATGAGAAAAACAATCAATGTAATCCATCGCATAAGTAAAACAAAAGACAAGAATCACATGATCCTATCAACCGATGCATTAAAGGCATTTGACAAAGTCCAACACCCATTCATGATAAAAACTCTCAACAAAATAGGAATAGAAGGAAAATTCTTCAATATAATTAAGGGCATTTATACACAGCCAACATACAACATCATCCTAAATGGAAAGACTCTGAAAGCATTCTCCTTGAGAACGGGACCAGACAAAGATGCCCTTTATCACCACACTTATTCAACATTGTGCTGGAGGTCCTAGCCAGAGCAATTAGGCTAGAAAAAGAAATAAAGCGCATCCAAATTGGTAGCGAAGAAGTCAAAGTATCTCAATTTGCAGATGATATGATCTTATACATGGAAAACCCCAAAGAATCCACAAGAAAACTACTGGAACTAATAGAAGATTTCAGCAAAGTATCAGGATAAAGATAAAAAATCAGGTGGATTCCTTTACACCAACAAAGAGAACCTCAGAAATCACCAAATCAATACCATTTATAATAGCCCCCAAGAAGATAAAACACTTAAGAATAAATCTAACCAGAGATGTAAAAGACCTATACAAAAAAAACTACAAGACACTACTGCAAGAAACCAAGAGACCTCAATAAGTGGAAAAACATACCTTGCTCATGGATAGAAGATCAACATTGTGAAAATGTCAATTCTACCCAAAGTGATCTACAGATACAATGCAATCCCGATCCAAATTCCAATGGCATTTTTTAATGAGATAGAGAAACAAATCACCAACTTCATATTGAAAGGGAAGAGGCCCCGAATAAGTAAAGCATTACTCAGGAAGAAGAACAAAGTGGGAGGCCTCACACTACCTGATTTTAGAACCTATTATACCGCCACAGTAGTCAAAACAACCTGCTACTGGTACAACAACAGATACATAGACCAAGGGAAGAGAATTGAGAAGCCAGACATAAATTCATCCACCTATGAGCAGCTGATATTTGACAAAGGCGCAAAGTCTGTTAACTGGGGAAAAGACAGTCTCTTTAACAAATGCTGTTGGCATAACTGGATATCCATCTGCAAAAAACTGAAATGAGATCCATACGTCACACCACGCACAAAAACTAACTCAAAATGGAATAAAGAAATATAATATCAAAAACAATAAAGATCATGGAAGAAAAAATAGGGACAACGCTTGGAGCCCTAATACATGGCATAAACACAATATGAACCATAACTAACAACGCACAAGCACCAGAAGAGGGACTAGATAACTGGGAGCTCCTGAAAATCAAACACATGCTGATCAAAAGACTTCACCAAGAGTCAAAAGAGAGCCTACAGACGAGTGAAAAATTTTTTGGCTATGACAAATCCGATCAGCATCTAATCTCTAAAATCTACAAGATACTGAAAACCTCAACAACAAGACAAAAAACCCAATTAAAAAATGGGCAAAGGATATGAACAGGCACCTCGCCAAAGAAGATATTCAGGCGGCTAACAAACACATGAAGAAATGCTCACGATCATTAGCCATTAGAGAAATGCAGATCAAAACTACAGTGAGATATCATCTCACCCCAACAAGGCTAGCCTTAATCCAAAAAACACAAAATAATAAATGCTCGAAAGGTGTGGAGAGACTGCAACACTTATACACTGTTGGTGGAAATGTAAAATGGTACAACCACTTTGGAAATCGACTTGGCACTTCCTTAAAAAGCTAGAAATAGAGGTACCATACGATCCAGATATCCCACTCCTTGGAATATATCCTAGAGAAATAAGAGCCATCACACAAATAGATATAGGCACACCCATGTTCACTGCAGTACTGTTCACAATGGCAAAAAGATGGAAACAACCTAGGTGTCCATCAGCAGATGAACAGATAAACCAATTATGGTATATCCACACAATGGAATACTATGCAATAATAAAGAACATGATGAAGCTGTGAAACATCTCATAACATGGAGGAATCTGGAGGGCATTATGCTGAGTGAATTTAGTCAGTCACAGAAGGGCAAATATTGTATAAGACCACTATTATAAGAACTCAAGAAAAGGTTTAAACACAGAAGAAAACATTCTTTGATGGTTATGAGGGTGGGGAGGAAGGATGATGGTTACTTGCTGACTAGATAGTAGATAAGAATTATCTTAGGTGAAGGGAAGGACAACACACACTACAGGGGAAGTCGGCATAACTGGACTAAACCAAAGCTAAGAATTTTCCTGAATATAGTCAAACACTTTGAGGGACAGAGTAGCAGGGGTAAGGGTCTGGGGACCATGCTTTCAGAGGACATCTAGGTCAACTGGCATAACAAAGCTTATTAAGAAAATGTTCTGTGTCCTACTTTGGTGAGTAGCGTCTGGGGTCTTAAAAGCTTGCAAGCGGCCATCTAAGATGCATCAATTGGTCCCAACCACCTGGAGGAAAGGAGAATGAAGAACACCAAAGACACAAGGAAAGCAGTAGCCCAAGAGACAGAAAGGGCAACAAAAACCAGAGACTTCATCAGCCTGAGACCAGAAAAACTAGATGGTGCCTGGCTATCCCCAATGACC
>NW_004444141.1:2335483-2356549 GCF_000243295.1 Trichechus manatus latirostris
ACACAACAGAGAGTCCCTGATGGAGCAGGAGAAAGGTGGGGTGCAGAACTCAAATTCTAGTAAGAAGACCAGACTTAATGGTCTGACTGAGACTAGAGGAACCTCGGAAAGCACAGCCCCTGGATTCTCTATCAGCCCAGAACTGAAACAATTTCCGAAGCCAACTCTTCAGACAGGGATTAGGCTCAACTGTGGGACATAAAGTTCTTCTCATGAGAAGTGTGCCTCTTAGCTCAAGTAGGTACAAAAGACTAAACAGGCAGCTTCTGTCTGGAGGTGAAACAGGAAGGCAGAGGGTTAGGAGCTAGTTTAATGGACATGGGGAATCAGGGGTGGAAATGAGGAGTGTGCTGTCACAGAATGGGGAGAGCAATTAGGGTCACATCACAATGCATGTATAATTTTTGTATGGGAGACTAATTTGAAATGTAAACTTCATTTAAACTACAACAATAAACAAGAAAAAAGAAAAAAAAACAACTTGCACTGGGAATACTACAAAAATGAGGCAGTTAGCAGTGAGAGTAGCAGCTGAATGGTCATGAGGCAGGTAGAGGATATGGCATCCATGCCTTAGAGGGACACTGAGTGAGCCAGAATCATGCATACTTTAATGTCACTAGTTAGGAGAAACTATAAAGCAGACAAAAACACATACTCGGTCATTTTAATTCTGGAACACTGAAAAAAGAGCCAAGCTTTTGCTGCTAATGTTTCTAGGGCTACCTTAGATCTAGAAAGAGCCTCCAGTTCTGGGTTCTTAGACGCCTAATCCTCTACAAGCCCTGTTCTCAGATTTTCAGTGAAATTCTTGTCTTACTGCTTCATATGCATCTTGCCAATAACAGAGTCTCTAGCCTCACTTTTAATAATAATTCCTAAAATTTACCATATTAAAAGTACCTTAGAAACTGTTAACTTATTAAATTAATCCTATAATAAAATTGAGGGGCATGGGGGGGACTCCAAAAAATATGTTTGTTGATGAATGAATAAATTAAAAGCATTACTCTAGAGTTGACAATATGAATACTATTAAGGTTTTAAAAACACTGTATCAAAATAAATTAATTTCAGGCAAAATTGGAAGGGATGAACAAAATCTTCAAAATCATGAAATCCAATTGAACATCAGCAATGGGTAGTATGAAAATTTTTAAATATTCAATTTAAAAGCTATAAGGGAATCTTGGAGCCCTGTTGTACACTGGTTAAGAGCTCAGGCTGCTAACCAAAAGGTGAGCAGTTAGAATCCACCAGCCACTCCTGGGAAACCCTACGGACAGTTCTACTCTGTCCTTAGGGTGGCTGTGAGTCGAAATCAACTCGAGCAACGCGTTTGGTTTTTTGGTTTAAGGGAACTTTACAAGTGATAAAAATGATCTGTATCTTCGTTGTCATGGGTGTTTCACAGGTGATAAAACTGTCCAAACTCATCAATTTGTATACTCCAAATGGATGCAGTTTATTACTGTATATAAATCATTCTTCAATAAAGTAGACACAAAAAAAAAAAGGGAGAGAGAGAAAAAAGGTCCATACCACTATAGGGTAAAAACTGGGATTGGGGGCACGGGCACAAAGATAATACAAAAGACTAAACAGTTACCTTGGTTGGGATTTAAAATATTTATAAACTCTTTTGAAAATAGCAGGGAGAGTAAAAATACTTTCATCTTTTTTTACACTTAAAAATAGCTATAGGAAAAAGAGTAAAAATATAATTATCAGTAAAAATCAGAAACTAAAAGGGACAACCACTAGAAACCTAAAATTTTACATATTTTCCTGGGATTTTTTTTAGGCTAAGCATGAATCAGAATTAAGCTGAGTCTTTTTCAGGCATAGCTTTAGTTTAGATTTATTCCTAAGGTTTTCTTCTAAGGAATTCACTCCTGCTGGACTTTTGGGACATTATAGAATTGAAAGTTTTATCTAAATTCTACACAGCACTGTACTGGCTAGATCAAAATACAAAAGCTTCTGGAGTTAACTGAACAACACAGGTAGTCCTCGACTTTCTACAGGGTTTCGTTCAGAAGACTCCGTATCATAAGTCGGTTCTGAGATAAGCTGAATACCTCTTTTCTTTTTTTTGGTTTTCATTATTATTGCCTTTTATTATCAGTGTCTTTATAAATCTGATCTTTGAACATCTGCAAGTGAATATCTGAGAACAATAACACCAGCAAATTATGCGCTGCAACACTAAATAGTACATATTACTAACGATAAGATGTACTAAAAAAAAAGATGGTCACAAGTGCAGTTGTCGTAACTTGAATACCTCGTAAGTTGGGGACTACTCTCTATTAGCAGACCATCACCCAAAGAGAAACAGGCATTTATAGTTCAAAAAACAAACAAACAAAAACACAATGTTTCTATTCAAACTTCCTACAGGGCACAATATACTAGATATTCGTACATTGTATAGACGTAATTAAAAATTTTTGGAAAACTTTACCAGACACTATGCTAAAATCTAGCCATTCTACAGTACCTGTAGGCGACCAGTCATATCTTGACAACAGCTGCTCATTGCTTGGACATCTTCATTTATGCTTTCAAGTTCCTGAAAAGGAGAAAAATTACATTAAACATTATAAATATTGTTAATTTCTCGTCTCCTTATTTTATTTTAGTCCTCATTTTAGTCCCATGAAGTTTTTTTGTCATGTCTTGACAAGACATCCCATATTTAAGACTGAAATTGATTAAGAAAATGATACTATCTAATGCTTGAAAAGCTGTGAAGAAACTAATATATTATTTTTTAGGGGTGTGACAACAGAAAACAGCAAATGCTTTAAAAATACGAACACCTCTTTATTCAGGTATTCTACTACTGAGAATTTATCCCAAGGAATTCATCAGATAAGTATACAACAACATACATATGCGGATGAACAACACAGAGCTGCCTGTGATAAACATATGAAAGAGCGTAAATAATATTTCCATTTTTTAGAAAAAATACGTATTTATGATTTATGTACAGAAAACACAGGGAAGGTTATACAATAAAATACTGATAATAGCTATTTCTGGGTGACAGAATCATAAGTAATTGTTCTTCCTATTTCTGACTTTTTTAATAGTGAAAAGTCTTCTTTTCCCCTAACTAAAAAAAAAAAAAGCTGTAGGCTGTGAAATCCAACTGGTATATAACTTTTTTAAAACTTGTTATGAAAAATTTTCAAAATCTCCAAAAGTTGAGACGAAGCCCTATGTACTCATCTCCCAGCTTTAACGATTATCAAAACTCATTACCACTCTTCATCTATCTTCCAACCCACTTTCTGCCTCTTGCCCCGTTCACTTTGTCCCTCCCCTACAAACAGAATTATTCTGAAGCAATTCCAGATATATCATTTCATTCATAAACATATCATTATTCACTTTTAAGAGGACTCTTTAAAAATATACATATAACCACAACACCGTTTTTGCAACTAAACATTTAACATTAATCCTTTAATATCAAATATTTAGTCAGTTTTCAAATTTCCTCGATTGTCTAACATTTTTCATAATGTATTAAATCAGAAACCAAACAACATTCATAAATAGCAACTGGCTGATATATCTCTTATTTATTTTGTTTATCTGCAGGTTCTCACTCCTTCCTGCTTCTTTTTCTAACAATTATTTGTTGAACAAACCAGTTCATTTTCCTGTGGGGTTCCCAACATTCCAGATTTTGCTCATTGCATCCTTATAGCATTAACATAGCACATTTTTAGATAAATAATGCACATCTTCTATGTTTGTTTGCCAACCGCATCCTCCCCCCACGAGGTTATTTTCATAAGCACCACTACACTAATATTTTTTACAGTAACGTGAAAAGAAATTAGTATAATGGCGCTTATGAAAATATTCCACGAGGGTAGGGCGCAATTAATAAATAAATGTTTGAGTCTTTCCTTTTATCAGTTTTCAAAATAATCAGTTGGTTCTTTATGGCCCAATTGTCGTCAAGTCCATGTTGACTCATAGTGACCATATAGGACAGAGCAGAACTGCCTCAGAGGGTTTCCAAGGCTGTAAATCTTTACAGAAGCAGACTGCTACATCCTTCTCCCATGGAGCAGTTGGTGGGTTTGAACTGCAGACCTTCCAGTTAGCAGCCACGTGCTTAACCACGGTGCCACCAGGGCTCCTTCAATTCCCTTACATCTACCAAAAACAATTAAGTTCTGTTTGGTTTTTAGTATCATTGTAAACTCATGGACTTAAAAATGTTTGCTGTGTTTCAGTCCATTGCAGTTACTCTTACTAATGCTCAAATTATCCTTTGACCAACGAACGCCTCTCAAGTTAGCTTCAGAGTCCTTGTTATACTTACCCAATAGTGTTACATAGCTTCCTTGCTTTAGGGTAGTGATAAGGTGGGTACTTCCAGTGGGAAATAGCGTTTAGAGACCACAATCCAAATGAGTTCATCACTACTATCTCCTCCTTTTTTTCTTAAGGAATACTACCAACTTACTTTTCAAACTTCCAAATTATTAGACTTCAATCAGTGAAATGCTACCAAAATGTTAAAAATAATCTATTTTTATTTATTAAGTACTCAATGAAACCACGTATAACCCTTTCATACATCTCACATGCAAACATGCTAACATTACATAATAAATAAAATATATTTCACTCTATGGTGAGTAGACTGCTCACTCAAGTATGATGACTCATTTATGCATTAAAGTAACTGATGCTAAGTAATCTGAAAATTAATCTCCAATTAAGTAGCTGTTATCAAAAGGGAGGTCTATTCAGTCAAGGTATTTCTACTGCAAAACCACTCAGAAAAAACATATTTATTAAAAAAGCTAAAATTCCTAAGAGAATCGCCTAGAACAACTGTTACAAATTTCTAAGAACCAGCATAAGTTAGTGGATGTCACAGAATCAGACTAATCCAAATAAATACCTAGATGCAGCGGGAACAAGCAGTTAAATTTCCTATTTGAACATGGTACTTGAAAAGCAAATGTATTCTACCTAATTCATAAAAATAATACTTAACACAGTGACAGGCATAGTAAGTTTCCCAAAAATGCTAAATGAAAAGAACATACCTCCTTCACTTCCTTGAAAATGCTTACAAATTCTTCATTAATGGCTAAACTTCTGCGTTCAATATCTCCACGTAAATTTCGTCGAGTTCGCAAACTATTTTCAGTAAAAAAAGTTGAAAGTGCCCTGAGAGCTTCTAACATCTCCTAAACAATGAGAGAAGAAATTGTTTTACTTCTAGAAAATTATTGGGACCAATTTTCAAATATTTTCCTAATCTCAAAACAAAATCAAATAATTTTCAGATAATTTGTTTCTATTAAACAATCCAAAAAATACTGGATGACCTTCAAATTACTTAACAGTAAACTTCACTTCCAGAACACAATTCTAAGGATATACTTACTTGTGCAGAATGACATATATACAAGGTTATTCACTGCAGAATTGTTTGACATCGCAAAATATTGGAAATAACCTGAATGTCAATCTAAAAGTGACTAGTTAAATTATGGTGTATCATTTTTAAAAAGGGTGGGAGGGCCTCCTTATGTATTTACATAGTATGAGCTTGAGACATAATAATGCAGAGCAAGGTTTAGAAACAGTTGTAAGAAAAAAGAAAAACGAATATATACATGTATATTTACTTATACACGTATAAACTATCTCTGAAAGTATATATATAAAATAAGTACCACTGGCGGCCTCCAGGCTAGAAACTGTGTAACTAGGAACAGAACTAGGAGGGAGATATTTCATTATAAACCCTTCTGTTTCTTTTGGGGTTTTTTTTGTACAGTGTTAATGTATTAACTAGTGAAAAACATAATATTTAAAACTCTTTAAATAGTTCCAGATTTTCTCTACAAGAGTCAAACTACACACAAGAAAAACAGAAGTACATGAAGTAATTCAAGGGCCTACCTACACTTAGGATTTAAGGAGCCTCTTCAGGTTATCAAAATCAAGAAAGTAATTTAAGCTAAAAAAAAAAAAAAAATCATTAATTAAATTTAAGGCTGTTTCCATGTGCCTAATTCAAATTCTAATGGTGGACAGATAAATAAATTGCCTCATTTTAAAAAAGTCTTTTGGTTCTCTTCTTCACTAAACTAAGCTCATCAGAGTCTTCTCCTCTAGTCACCATGATGCTATTTTTATTTTAATGTATAATTTAATGCAATTAGGTAAGAAAAATGTCCTGAATATCTAAATATATGCCAGGCACTGCTCTAGATGCTAGGGATACAGCAGTAAAGACAGGCCAGTCCCTTACTTTCAGGTAGCTTACATTCTAGAGGGGTGGAAAGACAGACAAAGAACAAATAAATAAACAAGATAACTGCAGATAATTACAAGTGCTGAAAAGAAAGTAAAAGAGAATGATGAGCATGTTAGGCTGAAAAATGGCCACCCTAAGATGTCCATGTCCTAATCCCCAGAATCTGTGAATATGTAACTTTACATGGCAAAATGACTCTGCAGATGTGATTTTTAAATCAAGTATCTGGAGATGGTGAGGTTATCCTGGATGATGCAGGTAGGTCCAATGTAATCCCAAGGGTCTTTATAAGAAGGATCAGAGTCAGACAAGGCCATGTGACCACTGAAGCTGAGATGAAAGTGATGCAGGGCCATGAGTCACAAAATGTGGATGGTCTCTAAAAGCTGCAGAAGACAGGGAAAGGGACTCTCCCCTACAGCCTCCTGAGGGAACAAGCCCTGTTGACATCTTGATTTTAGCCCACTGAGACTGATATTGGATTTATGACCTCTAGAACTATAAGAGAATGCATCTGTATTGTTTTAAGTCACTAAATTTATGGGGTCGCCAGAGTCGGAATCAACTGAAAAGCAACTAACAACAACAAATTTACAGTAATTTGTTACAGCAGGAATAGGAAACTAATACAATGAGGTAAGCACTAACACAGCACAGTCTTCAGTGAGGGTTGGGGAACTTCTTTAGAGAGCGGTCAGGGAAGACCTCCCATGGGCGAGAGAACAGCAAGTACAAAGACTCTAAGGCAGCAGAAAGAAGGCCAGTGTGACTAAAGAATAGCAAGCCAGCAGAAGAATAGTCCACAGTGGGATCTGCCATGAAAAATGATTTTAAGTAATATGCTAAATATGCTTAAAAGTTTATTCTAATGTTGTGAGAAGGATGGATGTTAGCGAGAGGACAAGAAGCAATTAAGCACCTAGAGGCTATTTAAAAAATTCAAAGATTTGACACTGGCTTACATCAAGATGGTAGCAGTACGGAGAGAAAAAGGGGAGACAGACCAAAAAAATTCTAAGGAAGAGCACTGCAAAACCAAAACTCTTGACATGACTGAGAATTCTACCTAGGGTCTAAGCCAAATCCTTTCTTGACCTAAGTGACTCCATCTTGGATTTCTACATGTAGTTTCTGTCATATAACACAGCTTGTCACTTCTGTAAATCATTCCACTGTACCCTTACCTAGATAGATAAATGTGGTTTTGTCTACCCTATTCTGCTTGTCCAAAAGTTCTAAGAAGATGAGCTTGTGGTTTAAGATGGCCGATGTAAGGAAAAGCTTATCACAGGTGTTAAGTATGTGACTTTGGTGGTCAGCCAATTCTCAGAAAATGGTCCCTTTGCTCCCTAAAAAAAATGTTTTTCTAACCTGTGCCTGAGTCCTTACAAAGCCCAATACTTTCCCATAACCTTGTTCTAACACCCCCCTAAGCTCTGTAAATGTTAACCAATCAAAAACGTTTTAGCTGTACCTTACTGTTTTCGGATTTTTCCTTCATAAATCCCCGTATTACTGAAGCCCCTTGGAGCACATTGTTGGATTTCTCCCAGCACTGTTTCCCCATTTTGCAGAAGACTTTTTTGCCATAATAAAACTCGTTTTTAAATTTAAACAGACTCATGGTTATTCCACTAGATGAACCTAAAGAATTTGTTAATGGACTGGATGTAAGGTGTGAAAAAATGAGAGGAATAAAAATTATCCCTACATTACTCCTATACCTCTGGCTTGAGCAGGTAAATGGTGACACTCTTTACCAACAGTGGAGGAGGAACCAGTCTGGGGAGCAATCTAGTGTTCATCTGGCCATGATATGTTTTTATTTTGTCGATCAGATATCCAGTTGGAGGTGTCACATAGACAACTGACTCTATAAATCCAGAACACAGTAGAGATTCCAGGAACGAGGTTATAAATTTGAGGTTTTAAACTTTTCACTATTTAAAACCATGGAACTCAAAGAGTTCTCCAGAGAGACTCTGGATGGAAGAGACAACAGAGGATCAAGCCTGAGATATCCCAACAGTACCCTAAAGCCTACAGATATAAATTCCTACACTGAATGAATGTATATGCTAACAGACTTACCCCTCCATTTTTCTGTTACAATGTTTTTTTGAAATACTGGCTAAACCGACAATTTAAATTCACTTTAATATTTAAGAGAAAGCAAAAGTATTTTTACAAACACAAATATTTATTGTACCCTCCCCAAAAAACCCTAAAAACATAAAATCATTTCTTTGACTATAGTTTTAAATTGTCCTAGGGTCCAGTTTAAAAGACCAAAAACCAAACCCACTGTTGTCAAGTCATTTCCAACTCACAGCAATCCTATAGGACACAGCAGAACTGCCCCATAGGGTTTTCAAGGCTGTAAATCTTTATGGAAGCAGACTGCCACATCTTTCTCCTGCGGAGCAGCTGGTGGGTTCAAACCATCGACCTTTCAGTTAGCAGCCAAGTGCTTTAACCACTGTGCACCATCAGAGCTCCTCAGTTTAAAAGAAACAGTGAACTCTGAACAAAGTCACACAAATTCAGGTCCAAGTTACAGCTCCACCACTTGCTAGTTATATGACTTAACCTGGGTGCATGCTTTCCATGCCTTATTTTCCCCAGATGTAAAATGGAGACAATGTCATGTATGTCTGTGTTAGGAGTCCCTGGGCGGTACAAACAGTTAATGCACTAGCTGCTAACCTAAAGGTTGGAGGTTCCAGTCCACCTAGTGGTGCCTCAGAAGAAAGGTCCGGTGATCTAATTCTGAAAAATCAGCCATTTAAAATCCTATGAAGCACAGTTCTACTCTGACACACACTGGGGTCACCATAAATTGGAATCCACTCTAGGGCAACTGATTAATGGTAACATCAGAGTATCTGTAGTAAACGAAACAGATGTTAATATTAGATAATTACACACATGTTAAGCACTAAAAACATGGTATGATTACATTAACATTTATTAAGAAACAGTAAATGCCAGGCACTGTGCTGAGCACTTCAACTGGATTATCTCATTGAACACTCACAACAATCCTGAGGAAGTTACTGGCTTAGAGAAGTTACAGAAGCTTAGGGAAGTTAAAGGACTAACTCAAATCATAATGCCCCAATTCAGTGGTCACATGTAGTAAGTGGCGGCGCCCAGCCCACCTTTACTCATTACATTATAACATTGTTTTTCAGACACGCAAGTCAAATTCAGCTTATTTTCCGTTGCCTACAGGTTTATCTATAAAACTCCACTTTTACGTTTTTGTTTTTTTTTGCATGCTACAGTGGCATGACCAATTCATCCGGAGAGTCAATGACTGACGCTGGAAAGTCTAACCTAAATTTCCAAATTTCCGGAGGCACCTGGGGGAACATATGGGCACCTTACCCTGTAAAGTAAATACAGCCTGAGCTCACAACAAAAACCAGCAGACAGGATTTCATCTGAGGCTGTGGTAAGAAGTAGTTCTTTCGCAGTGCACTTGATTTTAGCTTTTTTACGTGTCCATGGAAACGCTCGGTTAAGCCTACCGCTCTCCTCCGTTTCTCCCAAGCCCCGCGGCGCGCTGCCCGTCTCGTCGCCCGCTCTAGCTCGGGCTTCTCCTCCTGCCCTGTGCTCTCCCCTCTCGGACCCTCAGAGCTCCCAGGGCCCTGTCCCGGACTCCGCCGCCCGCCTCCACACCCAGCGGGTCCTCGAGGAACCTCTCCTTCCCCGGCGCTCCTCAGCCTCCCCCACTCCCCGCCCCGCGCCGTCCACGCAGCTGGCCCGCGAGTCCGCGGTCGCCTGGGGGGGTCCCTCTGCGGAGGGACCAGGCAGGCGGTGGTGGGCGCCGGACAGATGTGACCGCCGGACAGAAGCCGCCCCAGCCCCGTCAGCCCCACGGAGACCCTTGACGTCCAGGCCCTTCCAGCCCCGCTAACCTTGTCGTTGTCCAGCCGCGTCTCCAGAATCTTATGCAGCTTCCGCGATAGCGGGTTGCTGGTCTGCGCCGAGTTCCCACTGGCCCCATTGCTGAGGCTGTTGGCACCCCCGGACGCGGGCACTGCGACTACTTCCCCGCTGCCCTCGGCCATGACGCCCCTCGTCAACCCGGCCCCGGGGAAGCCACCTCAGCCCCGAAAGACCAGAGCGGCGGCAGCGCCCAGCACTGCGCATGCGCCCCGCGTGCTGCGCGTGCGCGCCAATCCTCGAGAGGCTCAGCGGGGACTGCAACTCTGAGAAGCGCGAGTACTGAAGGAGCAGGATTCGGGGCGGGACTAAGAAAGACACATTCCGGGTGGGAGGAGGAAATTGACGTGGCTTAGAGTTGAAGGCGGGCTGAGTTTGGAAGTTAAGATTTATTGGATTAAAAGAATTTCGGAATCCAGACTCTTTAAAATTCTGACACAATTAGATAGCATAGATGAGATACAGGGAGACCTGTGCCTGGCATATACTTTCAATAAAAAGTGATTCTAGTTAAAATTACGTAACTCTCATTATTTAGCATCTATATTCGTTGATGGTCGAGCTCTGTTCTGTTGTACTTGTGCACCACTGAGTCATTTCTGACTCACAGCCACCCTGTAGGACAGTATAGAACTGTCCCTTAGGGTTTCATAAACTGTAGTCTTTATGGAAGCAGAGTGCCACATCTTTGTCCCAAGCAACTGGTAGGTTGCAACCACCAACCTTCAGTTAGCAGCCAAGCATGCCACCGAGCTTGGATCCTTTATATGCAGCTACTCTGCAAGGAAGGCACATTACCATGTTATGTAATTAAAACCAGGTTCCATCCAGTTAATTCTAACTCATGGTGACTCCATGTGTGCCAGAGTAGAACTGTGCTCCACAGGGTTTTCAGTAACTGATTTCTCATAAATAGATCACCTTTATTCTGAGGTTGGATTGGAACCCCCAACCTTTCAGTTAGCAGCTGAGTGGCTACTAGCTAGTACCAACCCAGTACTGCATCATGTAATCATTGCTGGCAATTCTCAAGTTTGTCCTCCACTCAAGGTAACCCCATGTACAATGGAATTAGACAGCTGTGATCAATAGAATCATGTAATTAGTACCGTATTATTGTTGAGTAAATCAAGGCTATAGAAGTGACTTACTAACACTTAAGACACACAAAAACAAATAACAAAATGGCAGAAGTAAGTCACTTCTTATCAGTAATTACAGTAAACAGAAATGGTTGAAATGCTCCAATCAAAAGCCAGAGAGTGGCAGAATGGATAAAAAACGTGATCCAACTATATGCTGTTTACAACAGACACACCTTAAACCCAAGGACACAAATAGGTCAAAAGTGAAAGGATGGAAAAAAATATTTCATGCAAAAACACCTGGAGTGAGAATCTTATTATTAGACAAAGTAGAGTTTAGGACAAAATCTGTTAGAAGAGATAATGATGGACATTAAATAATGATAAAAGGTCAATTAATCAAGAAGATTTAACAATCATAACTATATATGCACCCAACATTGGGGCACATAAATATATAAAGCAAACACTGATAGAATTGAAGGGAGAAATAGACAGTACTATAACAATAGTTGGAGACTTCAATGCACCACTTTCAATATTGGATAGAACATACAGAAAGAAGATCAACAAGGAAACAGAGAACTTGAATGACCTATAAACCAACTAGACTTAACAGAGACATACAGAACACTCCACCTAAAAACATCACAATATACATTCTACCTCAGTGCACATGGATCATTTTCCAGGACAGACCACATTTTAGGTGACAAAACAAATCTTGATAAATTTGAAGACTGAAATCATTCAAAGTATTTTCTCCGACCACATTGGAGTGAAGGTAGAAATCAATCACAGAAAAAAAAAAAAAAAACCTGAAAAATACACAAACATATGGAAATTAAACAAATTAAACAACATCCTGTTAAACTACCAATGGGTCAAGGAAGAAATTACAAATTTCTTAAAGTCAAATGAAAAGGAAAGCACGACATACCAAAACTTATGGGATGGAGTGAAAACAGCACTCAGAGGGAAACTCATAGCAATAAACACCTACATAAAAAAGAAGAAGGATCTCAAATTAACAGCCTAACCCTACAACTACAGGAACTAGAAAGAGAAGACCAAACTAAGCCTAAGCCTACCAGAAGAAAGAAATGAAAAAGATCAGAGCAGAAATAAATAGAATCGAAAACAGAAAAGCAATATAGAGAATCAGTAAATCAAAAAGTTGGTGCTTTGAAGAGATCAATAAAGCTGACAAATCTTTAGCTAGACTGACAATGAAAAAAAAGAGAAAAGATGCCAATAACCAAAATAAGAAATGAAAGAAGAGACATTACAACTGACCAGATAGAAAAAAAAGAGAATTATGCAGAATTGTATGAACAACTATAGGGCAACAAACTGGATAGTCTAGATGAAACGGACAAATTCTTAGAAGCACACAACCTACCGAAAGTACCGCAAGAGGAGATAGAAAGTCTCACAAGACGCATAACAATTGAAGAGGGCGAATCAGTGATCAAAAACCTCCCAACAAAAAAGCCATGGACCAGATGGTTTCACTGGAGAATTCTACCAAACATTTAGAGAAGAATTGACATCAATATTGGTTGTTGTTGTTGTTGTTGTTAGGTGCCGTCGAGTTGGTTCCATCTCATAGCAACCCTCTCTACAACAGAATGAAACACTGCCCCATCCTGCACCATCCTCATGATCGTTGTTATGCTTAAGTCCATTATTGTAGCCACTATGTCAGTCCATCTTGTTGAGGGTCCCCCTCTTTTTTGCTGACCCTCTACCAAACATGATGTCCTTCTCCAGGGATGTGTCCCTCCTGATAACATGCCCAAAGTACATGAGACAATGTCTCACCATCCTTGCTTCTAAGGAGCATACTAGGTATACTTCTTCCAAGACAGATTTGTTCGTTCTTTTGGCAGTCCATAGAATATTCAATATTCTTCATCAACACCATAATTCAAAGGCATGAATTCTTTGGTCTTCCTTATTCATTGTCCAGCTTTCACATGCATATGAGGTGATTGAAAACACCATGGCTTGGATCAGGTGCACCTTAATCTTCAAGGTGACATCTTTGCTTTTTAAAACTTTAAAGAGGTCTTTTGCAGCAGATTTGCCCAATACAGTACGTCGTTTGATTTCTTGACTGCTGCTTCCATGGGTGTTGATTGTGGATCCAAGTAAAATGAAATCCTTGACAACTTTAATCTTTTCTTCGTTTATCATGATGTTGCTTATTGGTCCAGTTGTGAGGATTTGTGTTTTCTTTATGTTGAGGTGTAATCCATACTGAAGGCTGTGGTCTTTGATCTTCACCAGTAAGTGCTTCAAGTCCTCTTCGCTTTCAGTAAGCAAGGTTGTGTCATCTGCATAACACAGCTTGTTAATGAGTGTTCCTTCAATCCTGATGCCCTGTTCTTCTTCATATAATCCAGTTTCTCGGATTATTTGCTCAGCATACAGATGGAACAAGCATGGTGAAACGATACAACCCAGATGCTCATCTTTCTTGACTTTAAACCACACAGTATGCCCTTGTTCTGTTCAAACAGCTGCCTCTCGGTCTATGTACTGGTTCCTCACAAGCACAATTTAGTGTTCTGGAATTCCCATTCTCCGCAATGTTATCCATAATTTGTTATGATCCACACAGTTTAATGTCTTTGCATAGTCAATAAAACACAGGTAAACATCTTTCTGGTATTCTCTGCTTTCAGCATCCATCTGATGTCAGCAATGATATCCCTTGTTCCACATGCTCTTCAGAATCTGCCTTGAGTTTCTGGCAGTCCTTGTCAATATACTGCTATGGCCACTTTTGAATGATCATCAGGAAATTTTACTTGCGTGTGATATTAATGATATTGTTTGATAATTTCCACATTTGGTTGGATCACCTTTCTTTGAAATAGGCATAAATATGGATATCTTCCAGTTGGTTGGCCAGGTAGCTGTCTTCCAAATTTCTTGGCATAGATGAGTGAGCACATTCAGCACTGCATCTGTTGGTTGAAACATCTCAATTGGTATTCCGTCAATTCCCGGAGCCTTGTTTTTTGCCAATGCCTTCAGTGCAGCTTCGACTTTTTCCTTCAGTGCCACTGGTTCCTGACAATATGCTGCCTCCTGAAATGGCTAAACATCGACCAATTCTTTTTGGTATAATGACTCTGTGTATTCCTTCCATCTTCTTTTGATGCTTCCTGCATCTTTTAATATTTTCCCCATAGAATCCTTCAATATTGTGACTCGAGGCTTAAATTTTTTCTTCAGTTCTTTCAGCTTGAGAAATGCTGAGCTGCTTCTTCCTTTTTGGTTTTCTAACTCCAGATCTTTGACTATGTCATTATATACTTTACTTTCTCTTCTCGAGCTGCCCTTTGAAATCTTCTGTTCAGCTCTTTTACTTCATCATTTATTCCATTTGCTTTAGCAGGGCTCTTGTTCACACTTGTGAAGACTGATGAATCCCAAGAACAGTAGGCAAGACCACAGGTAAGCTACCAGCTCAAGACCCAAGTACTGGAGGTCAGATGAACAGGAGCCAGCTGCAGGATCCAGAGCAAGCAAAAGCCCCTGTCTCTTACCTGCCAGTCTTGGGTTTGCCAACCCCTGCAGCTACATGAATAAGGAGAAGCCTTTATTCTGACCCACAGATTTGGGATATTCTAGCCTCTACAACTGAATGAGCCATTCCTTTGTTATAAATCTCTTTATATATATATTTATATGCCTCACTGGTTTTGCTTCTCTAGAGAATCTAGCCTAAAACATTTGGCATTCTGAGTAGTTCTAGAGAAACAAAATTGTAAGGATGAATTTTCTAAATTGATTCTCAACTCTGGTTAGCCTTAAAGATGTGGATGACTCTACTTCTGGTAGTAAAGAGGGCACTGCTAATCCATGGCATGAGGTGGCAATACAAATACACAAAAGATCACCACCAATAGATCAGGTATTAGTGAGAGGTGAGGCTCTGGGTAATTGCACGTATAATATCTTTCTACAATTTCGTCATAATGAGAAGTATAAGGAAGCTGGTTGGTTGGTCCAACTTTCACTAGACAAACTGGTGAAAAAAAGGGATAAGCTCAGGGCTTCAGAGTCCAAGCTCAAGTGCCACATAAATGACCTCAAAGTTTCCACTTGTGCCTTGAAACAAAGCCTTATTTCTTGTAGTAACAGAGCTGATATTGCCAAAAACCAAACTTAAAGTATTATCGTCAGAGTCGCTGAATCACAATGTCAACTCAATTGCCAACCTCAAGAGGTGTCTGTCATGGTTTGAATTATGTCCCCCCAAAAATGTGTGCAGTTAAAGTGAAGGCATTGATTGGGAAAAAATGGGATCCTGAAACTTTTGATAGGGATATATGGGCAGATAATCAGGAAGTTGGAGACACTGAGCCCCTAAATTCCATTGAATCACTTCTGCCAACAGAACCAGCCCTTTCACTCCCATCTGAAGAGATTATTGCATGTTTGTCTGCTAACCATTCTCCCCAGTAAAACCACTAGCCCCTCCACCCCCATCTGATGAGCTTAACCCAGCTGCATCTAAAGAGCCTTTGTCTGAGTCATTGCCTGGGACATCGCCTGAGGCAGATGCTTTACAAGACAATGCTGAATGTTCTCAAAACACTTCCCTACTACTGATTTTGGCTTCTAGATCTATAACTAGACTTAAGTCCCAGTGATGTCCAAAAAGTGAAGTACAAAGTGTGACCCAGGAGGAGGTATTCTACACTCCAAAAGAATCGCTTGATTTTCTAATATGTACAAACAGAAACCTGGGGAATATGTGTGGGAATGGGTATTAAGGGTGCGGGATAATGGTGCAAGGAACATAAAGATGTATCAATCTGTGTGTATTGATATGGGCCCACTAAGCCCAGATTCTTCATTCAATGTTTCAGCTTGAGAAGTTAGGAAAGAATCTAATAGTTTATTTGGTTGGGTCACTGAAGCATGGATTACACTTTGGCTTGCACTAAATCAAGTATCAGAGCTGCCTTGGTATACTGTAGAAGAAGGTATCCAAAGGCTTAGGGAAATTGACATGTTAGAGTGAATTTATCAGGTTAAACCCACAGACCCACACATACAGTGCCCAGAGGACATACCTTGTACCAGCACTGTGAGGAACAGATTTGTGAAGGGAGCCCCAGCATCCCTGAAGACTGCCGTGATTTCTGTTTTATGTAAGTCAGTATTGAGCAGGGGGACCTCACACCACCAAGAAACAAGAGCCAGGAGAATAGCACGTCCTTTGGACACAGGGTCCCTGTGCTGAGAAGCTCCTCAACTGGGAAAATTGATGACAAGGACCTTTCCCCAGAACTGACAGAGAGAAGACTTCTCCTGGAACTAATACCCTGAATTCAGATTTCTAGCCTCCCAGACTGTGAGATAATAAATTTCTCTCTGTTAAAGCCATCCACTTGTGTTATTTCTGTTATAGTAGCACTAGATAACTAAAACATTAGAAAATTAATCAGCATAATACACCACATCAATAGAACAAAGGAAAAGAACCACATGATCATCTCTATGGATACAGAAAAAGCATTTGATAAAATCCAATATCCTTTCTTGATGAAAACCCTAAAAAAGATTGGAATAGAAGGGAAATTACTCAGTGTGATTCAGGGCGTATATGAAAAGTCAACAGCCAGCATTATATTTACAGGAGAAAGACTGAGAGCATTCCCCTTGAAACTGGAAACAAGATAAGTGTGCTCGCTCTCACCCATTCTATTCGATATTGTATTAGAAGTCCTAACCAGAGCAATAAGACAAGAAAAATAAATAAAAGGTATCCAAATTGGAAAAAGAGAAGTAAAATTATCTCTGTTTGCCGATAATATGATCCTATATCTAGAAAATCCCAAAGAATCAACAAGAAAACTTCTAGAGCTAATAAAGTAATTTAGCAAAGTTGCAAGTTGCAAGGTCAATGCACAAAAATCAGTTAGGTTTCCATATGCCAGCAATGAGTCAGAAATTTGAATGGTAAATTAGGGAAACAATTCTATTTACAACAGCATCTAAGAGAATAAAATACCTAGGAATGAATCTACCCAGGGACATGAAGGACTTATACAATAAAAACTATAAAACACTTCTGAAAGTGATTAAAGAAGACTTAAATAAATGGAAAGATCTTCCATGTTCATGGATTGGAAGACTTAATTATTGTTAAGATGTCAATATTACTCAACTAAAATACCAAAAGCCTTCTTTACAGAAATAGAAATACCAATCCTAAATTTTATATGGAATCACAAGGGGCCTCGAATAGCTAAAGCAGTGTTGAAAGAGAAAGACAAAGCAGAAGGACTCACGCTTCCTGATTTTAAAACATACTATACAGCTACACTAATCAAAACAGTCTGGTACTGGTATAACAATAGACACATAGACTAATGGAGTAGAGCTAAGAGTCCAGAAATAAAACCACACATCTATGGTCAACTGATTTTTGACAAGGGTGGTATGTCTATTTGATGGCAAAACAGGACTTCTTCATAAATGATTCTGGGAAAATTGGATTTGCACATCAACAAAAATGAAACATGATCAATGCCTCCCATCATACACAAAAACAAGATCAAAGTGGATTAAAGACCTAAATGTGCAGACTGAAACCATAAAATTCGTCAGAGAAAAAGCACGGGCAACACTGTCTGGCTTAGCTTTTAACAATGGGTTATCCAATATAATAACAAAAGCACAAGCAGTAATAGACAAAATAAATAAATGGGACATCATAAAAATTAGAAACTTTTGTTTGTCAAAAGACTTTACCAAAATAGTCTTTGTGTAAACGTCAACAACTTAAAAAAAAAAAAAAAACAATCTGATCATAAAATGGGCAAAGGACTTGTATGAACATTTCACCAGGGTGAACATTTAAATCACCACCAAACACACAAAAAGATGCTCAGCATCATTAGTCATCAAAGAGATGTAAATCAAAACTACAATGGGATACCATTTCACTCCCACTAGGACAGCGAAGATTAAGAAAACAAAAATAACAAATGTTGGCAAGGATGAGGAAAAATTGGGACACTTACCCATTGCTGGTGGGAATACAAAATGGCACAGCCATTGTGGAAAACAGTGTGGTGGTTCTTCAAAAAACTAATAATAGGAGAGGCAGAGCCAAGACTGCAAACTAGACAAACACATCATGTTAACGCTTTGCAGTAAAGACCCAAAAAACTGAGTGAAACAAATACAGTCAATCCTGAAAACCTAAGCATCAAAAGAAGTGATAAAGAACTAGAACAAACACCAAATGGAAGAAGAAACTGACACAACACAGCATCAGCCAGATACAAACACTCAATAATAAAAAAAAGCTAAAAGACTTAAAACAGGGAAACAGAGATGTCAATCTGTAAACGACAACAATGTCAAAACAATAAAAAGAGGAATAAACAATGTAGAATAGAACTTTCAAATGGAGAGGAAGCCAAGCAAGTAAGTTCAAACTTAGGAAGATAGGGGTATATTTCAAGGTAAGCGTTAATAAAGTTAACAAAACCTACTCATCAAAATAAAAAAGAAGAAAACATGAAGACTCACTAAACACAGAATCTATAATACCAAAAGAAAAGAAAATCCATAAACAAAAGGAACTCAGCACAGAAAAGCAAGAGGAACAAAGAAAACATTAGCACCACAAATAAAAGCACAACAATATGACAGCAATAAACTTATACCTATCGATAATCACACTGAATGTAAATGGCTTAAACGCACCCATAAAGAGACAGAAAGTGAGAGAATGGATTAAAAAAACACGACACATCAGTAAGCCGTCTATAAGAGACACACTTAGACACAAAGATATAAATATATTAAAAATCAAAGAATGGAAAAAAATATCAAGCAAACAGTAACTAAAAAAGAGTAGGACTGGAAATACTAAACTCAAATAAAAAAGCCTTGAAGGCAAAATCAACCATAAGAAAGAAGAAAGGGGAGACTTCTGGCAAAATGGCGCTCTAAGCAGAAGCACCACGCCGTTTCTCCACAGCAAAGATCCAAAAAACTAAGCCGAACACAGAAAACAATCCTGAAACCCTAAAACATCAAATGAAGAGATAAAGAACTCAGCCAAGCACCAAATGGAGTGAGAAAACTGACAGAGAATGGAGAGTGAGGAGAGATTCACGCAGAGGTCTCCTACCAGCTAACGCAGCACGGATCCTCCATCTTGGACTCCTATCGGAGACCAGCAAACGGGGGGTATGAGAAAGCAGCTTCACGGAGCTTCCAGCAGGAGACAAAACAACCAGTAATTTGCGATATACGCTTTCCCACCCCCCACCCTTCTTCACCTCCACTCGGCCTCCTCTGCTTCCCGCGGTCACAATCTCTTGCCCAGGAAACACTGGCTGCTTGGATTCCACACACCAGAACGGGCCTGCTCTCTGAGTGCCATTTGTTGGCTGCTGGTGTTGCTTTTCTCTGCTTCTTTTCATTTCTTCCTTACCTCTCACCATCTCCCCCTCCTTTCACTCAAATACCTGGCTCTGTGCGCCATCTTTGCTTCTTCCTGAGGGGCTGCAGAGCTCCGGTAATTTGTGATAGACGCTTTCCCACTCCCTATCCTTCTTCACCCACACTCAGCCCCATCTGCTTCCCGCAGACACAGTCTCTTGTCCTAGAAACACCGGCTGCTTAGATTCCACCAGCCCGCACTAGCTGGCTCTCTGAGTACCATTTGTTGGCTGCTGCTGTTGCTTTTTTTCTGCTTCTTTTGATTACTTCCTTACCTCTCACCACCTCCCCCTCTTTCGCTCAAACACCTGGCTCTGTGTGCCACCTTTGCTTCTTCCTGAGGGGCTGTGGAGCTCCGTTCCAGTGTGGAGCTGCTTCCCGGTCTGGGCTGCCGCACTGGTGGGATCCCGGGGCTTTTGTTCGTTTGTTTGTTTTGAATTGTTTGTTTGTTTTCCTTTCCTTTTTTTGAGTTGGGAGCCCTTCTGGCCAGGTGGTGCTGCGTGGAAAGGAGACTAGCCCCTCAGCTTGCACAGACGTGCAGAGGGATCCCTGAGGACATTTCTTTTTTCGTTGGTTTTTTTTTTTTTTCTGTTTTTTTGGGGGCTTTTCTTGTTTTTTTCTTTTTAATTTGTTTTGTTTTCTTTTCCCTCTTTTTCCCTTTTTGTCTTTCTTCATTACTCAGTTTCTCATCTCTCTATATCTTCCTTTTCTTTCTGTTCCCTGAATACCCAGTGTTGTAAGCCTCTGCACCTTCTGGCCAGGCTGTACTGCAACACCTGAGAGCAACTTCCCCAGACCTCGTAGCTGCACTGGTGGGATCCCTGGGAACTTTGTGGTTCTTTAACCCTTCCGATTTTTATTTATTTATTTATTCATTCTTTTCTTTTCTTTTCTTCCTCTTCCCCTTTCTGTTTTTCTCCATTCCATAGTCTCTCGTCTCTCTACTCCAACGGCAAGCTCCCCTAGCATTCTTTTTTGTTTGTTTGTATGTTTTCGGCTCCTGTTCCTCTCTCCTCTCTCCCATATCCATCTTAGCTCCACACATAACAAACTCCCAGCTACATCCTGCCTACCTGCACCGTGCGCATAACATCACACCACCAAGCAGCACAGGCACTACCTACTGGAACCTGCCCTGCACTAATTGCTGACCCACCCTGGTGGCTGTAGTGAGTGCCACAGACAACCCGTCCCAGTGACTCCTCTTCAGCTAGACCTGCCCTGCTGTACCAT
>NW_004444141.1:2356649-2377734 GCF_000243295.1 Trichechus manatus latirostris
ATTGTGAAAAACTGTACTCCAACAAATTTGAAAACCTAGAGGAAATGGATAAATTTCTAGAAACACACGGCCTACCCAAACTACAACAAAGTAATGCTGAAAATCTGAACAGACCCATAACAAGAGAAGAGATTGAAAAGGTAATAAAAAAAACTCCCAACCAAAAAAAGCCCTGGCCCAGAAGCCTTCACTGGAGAATTCTACCAAGCATTTAGAGAAGAGCTCACATCAGTACTACTGAAACTATTTCAGAGCATAGAAAAGGAAGGAATACTCCCAGATTAATTCCATGAAGCCAGCATAACCCTAAAACAAACAGAACACAAAAAAGAAAATCACATATAAATATCTGTCATGAATATACAAACAAAAATTCTTAACAAAACTCTAGCCAATACCATTCAGCATCATATCAAATACACCATGACAAAGTGAGATTCATAAAAAGTATGCAAGGGTGGTTCAACATTAGAAAATCAATTGACTTAATCCACTACATACAGAACAAAAGAAAAGAATCACCTGATCATCTCAACTGATGCATAGAGGCATTTGATAACGTCCAACACACATTCTTGATAAAAACTCTCAATAAATAGGAATAGAAGGGAAATACCTCAATGTAATAAAGGGCATCTACGCAAAACCAACAGCCAACATCATTCTTAATGGAGAGAAGCCATAAACATTCCCCTTGAGAACCGGAACAAGACAAGGATGCCCTCTATCTCCACTCCTATTTAACATTGTGCAAGAAGTCCTAGCTAGAGCAATAAGGCAAGAAAAAGAAATAAAGGGCATCCAAATTGGAAATAAAAAAGTAAAACTATCTCTATTTGTAGATGATATGATCCTATATATAGAAAACCCCAAAGAATTCACAAAAAAAAGTATTGGAACTAATAGAAAGATTCAGCAGAGTAGCAGGATACTAGGTCAACACACAAAAATCCGTTGGATTCCTATACACCACTAAAGAGAACTATGAAAAGGAAGTCAGGAAAATAATACCATTTATAATAGCCTCTAAAAAAATAAAATGCTTAGAAATAAATCTAACCAGGAATGTAAAAGACCTATAAAAAGAAAACTACAAAACACTAGTGTAAGAAACAAAACGAGATGTATATAAATGGAAAAACAAACCATGCTCATGGATAGAAACATTCAACATTGTGGAAATGTCAATCCCACCCAAAGCAATCTACCCAAATACCAACAACATTCTTTAAGGAGATGGAAAAACTAATCACCAACTTTATATGGAAAATAAAGAGGCTCTGGAGAAGCAAAGCATTATGGAAGAAAAAGAACAGAGAAGAAGGCCTCACAGTACTTGATCTCAGAATCTACATACAGCCACGATAGTCAAAACAGCCCGGTACTGGTACAACAGACACATAGACCAATGGAACAGACTCGAGAACTTGGGCATAAATCCATCCACCTATGGTCAGCTGATATTTGACAAAGGACCAAAGTCCATTAAATGGGGAAAAGACAGTCTTTTTAACAAATGGTGCTGGCAAAACTGGATGTATATCTGTAAAAAAAATGAAACAGGACCCATACTTACACCATACACACAAACTAACTCAAAATGGATCAAAGACCTAAATGTTAATACCTAAAACGATAAAGATCATGGAAGAAAAGACAGGAACAATACTAGGGGCCCTAAAAATAGCATAAGTACAATACAATCCATAACTAACCACGTGCAAACACCAGAAGATAAACTAGATAACTGGGAGCTCCTAAAAATTAACACTTATGCTCATAAAATTTTTGTATGAGAAACTGACTTGAATTGTAAATTTTCAGTTAAAGCAAAATTAAATAAAAAAAGACTTAACCAAAAAAGTAAAAAGAGAACCTACAGACTAGGGGAAAGAATTGTCTACAACATATCCATCAAGTGTGTAATCTCTAAAATCTGTAGAATACTTCAACACCTAAACAACAAAAAGGCAAATAATTCAATTAAAAAATAGGCTAAGGATATGAACAGACGCTTCACCAAAGAAGACACTCAGGAAGCTAACAAACACATGAGGAAATGCTCATGATCACTAGCCAATAGAGAAATGCAAATTAAAACTACAATGAGATAGCGTCTCACCCTGACGTTACAGGCAGTAATCAAAATAACAGAAAATAACAAATGTTGGAGAGACTGCAGGGAGATTGGAACTCTTACGGTGGGAATGTAAAATAGTACAACCACTATGGAAAAATATATGGCACCCCCTTAAAAAGCTAGAAATAAAAATACCATATGATCCAGCAATCCCACTCCTAGGAATATATTCTAGAGAAATAAGAGCCGTCACACAAGTAGACATATGCACACCCATGTTCACTGCAGCATTATTTACAATAGCAAAAAGATAGAAACAACCAAGTGCCCATCAACAAACGAACGAATAAACAAATTATGGTATGTACACACAATGGAATACTATACAGTGATAAAGAACAATGATGAATCTGTGAAACATCTCACGAGATAGATGAATCTGGAGGACATGCTGAGTGAAATAAGTCAATGACAAAATGACAATGACAACGTATGAGACCACTATTAAAAAGCCCAAGACAAGATTTACTTGCAGAAAAAAAGAATCTTTGACGGTTACTAATGAGGGGAGAGTAGGGTAGAGGTGGGGAGAGGAAATCACTAACTAAATAGTAGACAAGTGCTAATTTTGGTGAAAGGAAAGACAACACACAACGTAGGGGAAGTGAGCACAACTTGACCAAGGCAAAGTCATAAAAGCTTCCTAGACACATCCAAACACCTTGAGGGACCAAGTTGCTGGGGCTGAGGGCTAGGGTCTGTGATCTTGGAGGACATCCAGGTCAATTGACACAACATAGTTCATGAAGAAAATGTTCTACATCCTATTTTGGTTAGTAGCATCTGCGGTCTTAAAAGCTTGAGAGCGGCCATCTAGGATACCTCTATTGGTCCCATCATGTCAGGAGCAAAGAAGAATGAAGAAAACAAAAGACACAAGGTAAATATTAGTCCAAAGGACTAATGGACCAAATGAACCACAGCCTCCACCAGCCTGAGTCCAGAAGAACTAGATGGTGGCTGGCTACCACTACTGACCACTATGACAGTGTTCACAATATAAGGTCCCAGATAGAATGGGAGAAAAATGTAGAACAAAATTCAAATCCACAAAAAAAGACCAGACTTACTGGTCTGACAGAAACTGGAGGAACCCACAAGACTATGGCCCCTGGACACCCTGCTAAAAACTGAAGCCACTCCTGAAGTCCTCTCTTCACTCAGCGATTAGACAGTCCTGTAAAAGAAACAATAACACACGCAAGAAACATGCTTCTTAATTCAATCAAGTATATGAGACCAAATGGGCAACACCTGCCCAAAAACAAAGACGAGCAGGAAGGGAGAGGAAAACTGGATGAATGGACATGGGGAACCTGAGGTGTAAAGAGAAAGGGAGAGAGTGCTGACACATTGTGGGGATTGAAACCAATGTCACAAAACAATTTGAGTATAAATTTTTGAATGAGAAACTAATTTGCACTGCAAACCTTCACCTAAAAAAAAAACAACAAAACAAAACCCAGTTCCACTGAGCTGATTCCAACTCATAGTGACCCTATAGGCCAGAGCAGAACTGCCTCATAGAGTTTCCAAGGACTGCCTGGTGGATTCGAACTGCTGAACTTTTGGTTAGCAGCCGTAGCACTTAATCACTATGCCACTAGGGTTTCCAAACCTTCACCTAAAGAACAATAAAAAAAAGAAAAAAGCTAAAAATAGAACTACCATATGACCCAGCAATTCCACTCCTAGGTATATACTCAAGAGACTTGAAAGTAGAGACTCAAATAGACACTTGAATACTGTGATGGTTAAGATTGTGTGTCAACTTGGCTGGGCCATGATTCTCAGTGTTTCAATGTAATCACTCCCATGATTGAATATACTGTGAGCAGCCAATCAGATGAAAGGGAGTCTCCTTGGGGGTGTGGCCCACATCTGTATATAAGCAGACGTTCTGGCTTTTTGCTCTCTCTGGATCCTGCGACTGCTTCCTGTCATCTCATCTCCCGTTCTTGGGACTTGAGCTGTCAGCTTATCTGCCGAACCTGGTATTCGTCGATCTGCACAGCCTGCGAGCAGTAGCCCTGCTCTCCGACCTGCCTATCTTGGGCTTGCCAGCTTCTAAACCTGTGTGACTTGGGAGAGGCCTCTACCCTGATTCATGGACTTGGGATGTTCTAGCCTCTACAATCACGTGAGCTGTTTCCTTGATATAATCTCTCTCTATATATATATTTATACACTTCAGTGGTTTTGCTTCTCTAGAGAACCCAGCCTAAGACATTTGGTACCGAGAGTGGGGTGCTGCTCTAACAGATTCCTAAAATGTGGAAGCGGTTTTAAAACTGTGAATGGACAGATGTGGGGCAGTGACAGAGGACCAGCAGCAGCAGAGAAGCTGCCATGGCAGAGAAATGGCAGTGGCAGAGAACCAACAGCTGCAGAACCAGGAGACCAGCACAAGATGGCACTGGAGTCGACCCACGGAGCGAGAGAGCTGACTGCCTGTGCACAGGAGGCTTCCTGGAGGAGTGGGGTGCCTCCGGGTACTTATTGGTGGAGCTTGGCTTGCCGACCCACAGAGCTAGAGAGCTGAGTGCCTGTGTGCACGAGGATTTCTGACGGAGTGGGGTGCCTCAGGGCACTTACCGGTGGAACTGCAGAGCTTTGGAACACTTGCCCCAGCAGGGCGGATGTGGACTTGAGACCTGAGGAGCCGAGAGGCCAAGAAACTAGAAAACAAGCTGAAGAGACAAGGGACACAAGAAGCTGAGCTGCCTCGGTCTCAAAAGGTATAGCCATGACCCCAGGGGTTTCAAAGGGTGGAGCCATAGCCTCTGGTGTTTCTAAGGGTGGAGTTGTCACTCTGATGGAGTAGGAGAATGTGTGCCTAAAGCCAAGGGAGCAGAGTTGCTGTCCCAGTGGGCCTGGAAGGCGGAGCTGAAGCCCAGGGCTGACGGGCCTCCACTCAGAATCCAGAGACTGTGGCCAATGCTTAGAGTCTGAAGGGCAGGGCTATTTGTAAATTGTCTCAGAAAACAGAGGATTATTTTTAACCCTTAAGGGCTAATGTAATGTGTTTTGCTAACTTGCTTGGTGCCTGTTATTCCTTCTTTCCCTGCAATTTTTCCCATTTGTAATGGAAATGTCTAGCTTGTGCCTGTTCTGCCATTGTACCTTTGGAAGCAAATAACTTGTATTCTAGATTTCACAGACAAAGAGGAATTTTTGGATTTTGGACTTGGAGTTAAGACTCCTGCTATGTTGTGATGGGGTGAATATGTTTTCCATGTTGCAAGGATATGATTTTTTAGGGGCCAAAGGGTGGAATGTCATGGTTTAATTATGTCCCCCCCCCCAAAAAATGTGTGTATCAATTTGGCTGGGCCATGATTCCCAGAATTGTGTGGTTGGCCTCCATTTTGTGATTGTAATTTTATGTTAAAGAGGATTAGGGTGGGATTGTAACACCACCTTTACACCTGTAAAAATTTGAATTGGCAGAAGTTGTGTGGTAGATATACATATGTGATGGTTAAGATTGTGTGTCACCTTGGCTGGGCCATGATTCTCAGTGTTTTAGTGTGATCACTCCCATGATTGAATATACTGTGAGTGGCCGATTAGATGAAAGGGAGTCTCCTTGGAGGTGTGGCCTGCATCTGCATATAAGCAGACATTCTGGCTTTTTGCTCTCTCTGGATCCTGCGGCTGCCTCCTGTTGTCTCATCTCCAGTTCTTGGGACTTGAGCTGTTAGCTTATCTACCGAACTTGGGATTCATCAATCTGCACAGCCTGTGAGCGGGACCCTGCTCTCCGACCTGCCGATCTTGGGCTTACCAGAGTAGAACTGTGCTCCGTAGGGTTTTCAATTGCTGATGTTTGGGAAGTAGATCACCAGGTCTTTCTACTGAGGCACCTCTGGGTGGACTCGGACTTCCAACCTTTCAGTGAGTAGCCCAGCATGTTAACCCTTTGCACTACCCAGGGATTACACACACACACACATAACCACTGCCAAAATCACTCCATACAGTCAGCCCAGCATGGACCCCATTGTCACCACTGCTGAACCCTGGAATCCACAGTTTGGTTTACCCACACTCAAATCAAAACCAAACCCCTTGCCACTGAGTTGATTCCGACTCATAGCAACCCTACAGGACAGAGTAGAACTGTCCCATAGGGTTTCCAAGGAGTTGCTAGTGGATTTGAACTGCCAACTTTCTGGTTAACAGCCAAGCTCTTAACCACTGCGCCACCAGGGCTTCATACTAGTGACCCTCATATTAGGATACTTCCATGGCACAACTGCCAATGTTGTCCCTGGATATATGATTCTGTGTTGCTGGAACTTTTACCACTTCCTGAAGAATTTTCTCATGTTTATACTTTTTGTGTCACTTTCTTAATTTAAAGTCTAGAGCAAATGCTTCTCATTGGCAAAGCTTGTTTATACCTGCTGTCAGGGGAGCGGTGGAGAATCACCCAAACTTGCAAAGATAATTCATATACTGATCAACAACCCCTACTCCCACCAGTAGATAGATGGATGGATGGATGAATGGATAGGTGGATGGATAGCAAATTTCCACCACAGTTTATCCCTTCAGCTAGACAGTATGAGTATATACTCTTCTTCCCATACTTATGCCTGAAAACTGTTTTTGCCTAACATAATGCAATTTACTTATCACACAACCAAAACCTCACTCAACTCATCCCCTAAGGGATAACTCAATGTCTAATCTGTTTTTCTATTAAGTTTTTGTCAAATCTTTCTCTAGTTTTGTCACAGTCTTTCCTCAATATCACATAACTTCAGGACTTAACTATAAAGTAACCTCCAACAACTAATCCTATATAACGTGTCATTCAAGTAAGAAAAGACAGAATAGAAAACAAGAGTGATGCAATTGTCATAAGGCTGTTGATGATGTGTACGACGTCTCTCCTTTCCGTGTTCCCTTTGCCTTCAGCTGAACAAAGTTCTTTATCTGATGAGGTAACCCAAAGTGTCATTCTAAAAGAATCTGGGCCTTTGATGGTTCTGGCTGTATTAGGTTATTGTAGTTTCCTATATTTTTGCCCCAGGACATAGCAGTCTTACGAAGTACTCAGGTGATTTTCTAGGCTCCATCCTTACTCCTCTCTGGCTATGCTATACAGCACCAACCAATTTCTCCTGGTAGTCAGGATCAGTCACTCCACACAACCACATAACCCCCTTTTTATCTGCTCATCCTGTGTCATAAGGAGCCCATGATGGTTAGATAGAGGTGTTAGCATCCAGCTTAGCGGGATCACTGTTGCTACTCCTTCTCCTGGTATAAGTTTTCCTTCCTAGAGCCCTAACACCCTCTAAACACAAAACCTAGGTTCCTCCAATTACATCTATCTGTTGAACCTAGAAAGACTGACACAAAGAGGCTTACCTACTAGAGAATTCTTTTAGGATATGGGAGAATTTTAATCAACATAGGGCTTCCAGGAACACCATCAGCAAGTGGGTCAGCAGGTACAATAAGGAGACGTGCTCCTCCCATCTCTACTCCTTTGTTCCTAGATCCATGTATTCTGGCTATGGGAGAAACAGGACCAGATACTGATCCCTAGAGAATAGCATGCACCATAACCTCATGAAGTGTTGTCTCCTGGCTGGTGTACTTGTTGCTAGTTCAGCTCTGACTCATGATGACCCCGTACACAACAGAGAAACATTGCCATGTCCTGCATCATTTTCACAATCATTGGTATGCTTGTGTCCATTGTTGTGGCCACTGTTTATTCTGAGTGCTTTCCAACATTCTAGCACTATATCAGAAATTGTTCTGTTGTAATCCAGAAGGTTTTCATCGGCTACTTGTTGGAAGTACATCACCAGGCCTTTCCTCCTAGTCTGTCTTAGCCTGGAAGCTCTGCTGAAATCTGTCCACCATGGCTGACTCTGCTAGTATTTGCTTCTACTGTCATAGCAACAAATAATCCTCCGTAGTGTGACAAACTGATAGATGGGTGGTGGTATTGCTTCTTCATAATGGAATACATAACAAGATTAATGAATTCCATAGAAGTTATATTACTTACTTTACGGTAAAGCAATTTGCTAGGTAAGAAGCAATGTTGTATGTGAAATCGTGGTGGTATATATTCACTAAGTCAATGAATGGTGGAAAGAGAAAACAAAGTCAAGTAAGATTCTAATTTAGTAGAATAAATTATTTCTCCCTCCATGGGGGAAAGGGTCTAATTATTAAATATCTGGCTGGTCTTCTCAGGTATGTTAATATACTGGAGGCTCAGTTTTGGCTGTAGCTGGAAAATTGGGCACTCAGCAGGGATAATAATCAGGTGAAGGGAAATCTACATTGTTGAGTCTATATCTTTGCCACCATTTTACCTTGTTCATGGGCCCAAATGAGGAAACTAGGTGTAGTTAGGAAGAAGGATGACTGATATCCTCAGGGTTGGCTGTTTTGTTCATCTGATTGATTGTTAAGAAACTCTATTGTAGTGGAGGTTGTTAGTATACATACTTGCATTTGACACAAAAAATTTTATACACTGGGCTTCAAGTAATCTACTCGCATACCTCTTCGACAAACCTTCTTGTCACTAATCCTTCAATCTTGTCCCAAACAAGTCCTTTTTCATTCAGCCAATCAATTTTCCACTGCTCCTGAAATAGTGTCGGTTCTTATCTCAATTCCATTCCTCCAGGCAAATCGAACAGCAAGATGTGCTACTTGAAGATTTCCCTTTCCACGCTCTTTCAGAGACACCCGTGGAACAGGCCAAGATGCTCCACAGATCACTTTCAACTGGTGCCAGAATTGCAGGTGGAAATACTTGTAAACTAGGTTCATATACTTTCCTTTCCAAGTAATTGATGATAGAGAACTTCCTATGAGGTCAAAAGTGTGGGTTGAGGTAGGGGTGATAGTGAAATCAAAAAGACCTGTCCATTTATATTGGTTTTGTGCAGTGCTGGATATTTTTACAGGTTGAACTCCGTTCAGATTACCACATCAGCCATGATACCCACCATAGTAATCATGAGCATCTTGCTTATGGCAGTAAAGTGCTGCTACTTGGCTTGCACCCACTGTGACTTTGCCGTCCCTTTGGAAATTAGGGAGGCCATTTCAACTGTAGTATCTGCTATCGGTGTTCCCAGCCTATGTAAAACAACCACTAAAATGCTTTTCAAAGATGCTCGCCACACAGACATGTATCTAAAGTCCTCAGAGAAGAAAGTGTCTGGACCCCCTAAGGAGACAAAATCAGGAAATTAAAACAAAAAAACCAACACTTCTACATGTCTGTTTGCTTACTTTTTTTATTTCTTCCTCTACATTATACCAAGAATTTTCTGGCATCTGAACTTCATTTGTCATGGTCCACCACTGAGTCCAGCCTTAAATCAATGAATTGGGCAAATAAGTAGAACCTCTTCCAGCTTTTTAAGCCAGTATATTGACTTTCGAACCAATAGTCTCTACCCACATCAGTCAATTCAGTCCAAACTAAAATTATGTTCCCCTTTGAAGTGCATATATATTCTTTAGATTGTTGCTGATATTAATTAGCAAAGGCTGCATCTTGCTAAATCTCTGTGGTATACGAAGGTAGACCATGATGGGTGGGGTGAGGCATGAGGAGACTTGACTTTTGCTCTTTATGAGGTAGCACTCTCAGATGAGGTCATTACAAGGCCTGTAAGTACTCTCATCAGATACCGGAGGGTGGGCTGCTTGGGCTGTCAAGGAAAAAGACTGGGGATCTGAGTGCTCCGAGTCTCCTGAATCTTCTCATGTATCTACATTCCAGTTCTCAGGGTCCAGCTCTTTCCCAGTCAATTCCCTAGCTTGCACATACCTCATTTAGTGAGGCTGTGAATTGATCGACCTTGTAATCGGACAACCCATGGGACAGATTTTGTGGATTTTCCTTTTTTTTGTTCCCTGTTCTACAGCAAAGAGCCCTGGTGGCGCAGTGGTTACAGTGGTAGACTGCTAACCGAAAGGTCGGGTTTTGGAACTCACCAGCGGCTCTGTGGGAGAAAGAAGAGGAAGTCAGCATCCATAGAGATTTACAGCCTTGGGAAGACTATGGGGTCACTATGAGTCAGAATCGACTCCGGGCAGTGGGTTTGATTTGTTGTTTTGAGTTCTGTACTTAAAAGCTAAAAATAAAGAAAGAGAGAGAGATTCTTTTAGCACAGCACATGGAAAGTCCTTGTACCTTTGGCCAAGGATTTGGGAATTTCAGTATGTCATTCTCAGTACTGTCCAGTACTGTAAGACATAGCCACCCACCCCAAGATCTTTGAATTTCTCACGCTCTTCATATAGCAGCAGCCACATGGTCCACCCAACACCTTGCTATTAATAGGTCTGCTTTTCCAGAGTGACCACAGGTGATCATTGGTTGAACTTTTTACTCATTGTGTGCCATAGGTTGCTGTGATGGTTAAGATGGCATGTCAACTTGGCTGTGCCATGATTCTCAGTGTTTAAGTAATCACTCCCATGATGGGATCTGCTGTCAGTAGCCAGCTGAAAAGGAATTTCCTTGAGGGTGTGGCCTGCATCTGAATATAAGCAGACATTCTGGCTTTTTGCTTTCTCTGGATCCTGTGGCTGCCTCCTGTTCATCTGACCTCCGGTTCTCGGGACTTGAGCTCTCAGCTTATCTGCTGATCTTGGGATTCGTAGATCTTCACAGCCTGTGAGTGGAGCCCTGCTCTCCAACCTGCTGATCTCGTGTTTGCCAGCCCTTGCAGCTATGTGAATCAGGAGAAGCCTCTACCTTCATCCACAGACTTGGGACATTCTAGCTTTTAAAAATCGTGTGAGCCGTTTCTTTGATATATATGTATACATTTTACTGGCTTTGCTTCCTAGAGAACCCAGCCTAACACAGTTGCTGAGTCCCATCACTTAATACTAGCCGGTGTTACTGTCTTCAGCACCAATCAGGCCAGATAACAAGTACTAGATTTCCTCATCCTTTTGTTGAGGATTGGCTGCTGTTGGGCAAATCAAAGAATCTCTGTGAAAAGTGGAGAACCAGGCTCAGAAAATAGGCAGAAACAAAGGGCAGCTGTATTGCCAGAACCACAGCCAAAATTACTCCCCAGAACAAGCTTGTGGAGGACATCGCTGGCCTCAAAGCTGAAGCCTGGATTCTCGAGCTGAGTTTGCATTTTCCCACCACTGGCCACCCCAGCACTGCTGCCCCTGGAAGCTGATGCTGCACCACAAACACCACCTCTAAGAAGAACTCCCCACAGCACCAGTTTCTTTGTGTCCTTGGCTCGTGTGTCTATGTTTGGGTGTCTGGTTAATCGAACCTAGGAAACATACCTATTAAAATGTGCCTCCCCACTTCCCCCAAATATGTGCTGGTATCCTAATCCCTACACCTGTAGATGTGATCCTATTTGGAAATAGGGTTTTATTTGTTTTGTGAATTAGATCATACCCAATAGGGTGGGTTCTAAATCTAATCACTTCTGAGTTATAAAAAGAGCAAATGAGACACAGAGACTCATACACATAGGGGAAGACAGATGCCACGTGAAAACCACCAAGGAAAAAAGGCATGCCTAGGACTACCTACAAGGAAGGAATGGACACAGCTGAGACCCTGATTTGGAGTTTTGGCCTCCAGAACTGTGAGAAAATTCCGTGTCTGTTCTTTGAAGCCCCCCACTTGTGGTATTTGTGTGACAGCTGCACTAGGGAACTCAGACAGTACCCACGCTCCAGTTTCTAGAAAAGCAGAGAACTCGCGTTTGAAAGTTTCAGCTTTCGTTTTTAGTTAAATCAATGAATGATGAAGTCTTTGTAACTTTTTATGTCTGAGCACACATGCTGTCCTTACAGCACATTTCCTTCAGTCACTTTAAAGTGGTGATCCCACGTTTCTCCTCTATCTTCAGTCACTACCTCCTTAGCCCTTTCTTTGTACCTCCTACCATTTACCTCTCCCCTTACTCCTCAGCTTCCAGGCAGGAACTGTTCTTACGTGGAAATATGGCCTGATTTCTTTCTTCTCTCAGATACCCCTGCCAGTTTTGAAAGCAGCCTCACGTTTCACACTTTCTTTTTTGTTGAGATATTTTCTGCAATTGTTCTCGTCCTTCAATTTGTCCTTAAAATTCTTAAATTTTAAGGTTTCATGGGTGAAACCTTAGCAACCATGAATGTAATGATTTCAGAACTTTTTAGCAATAGATCGTTTCTATAAATGAAATCTGAAGAACCTATAAAAGTATGGCTGACCCTCAAAACTATCACCCTAAGATACCTTTTTAACCTGGAACTGAAGCCACTCCCAGAGGTCACTTTTCAGCCAAATAATAGATTGGCGTATAAAATAAACAGTAACACCCATGAGAAATGTGCTCTTTAGAACAGTCAACTATATGAGACCAAATGAGCAACATTTTCCCAAAATCAAAGATGAGAAGGCAAGGAGGGGCAGGGAAACTGAGGCAAGGAAACGGGGAAGGCAGGGTGGAAGTGGGGAGAGTGCTGACACATTGAGGGAATAGCCACCAATGTCACGGAACAAATTGTGTATGAGTTGTTGAATGGGAAGCTAATTTGCTGGGTAAACTTTCACCTAAAACACAATAAAATGTTAAAAAAAAGAAAAAAAAGCAGTCTCTAAACTTTAAATCGGCCATGTTCCAAAAGTTGACTTTCCATATTAAGCTGATTCTATATTTTTCCATAGATGCAGTCAGTGAAGGCCTCAGGCTAGCAACTCACAAAAGCTGAGGGGGAAAAAAAGTGTTGCTGATCCGATTGAAGCACGGGAAGGGCCTCAAGCCCTTTCACCACCACGTCCCCTCCTTTTGCCACATGAGCAGGCCTTGTGGGGTTGCCTGTATTAGTTGGAGCTATTGGTTGCAAAGCAACCGACAGGATAATTTATCGGAAAGCTGAAGCCTCAGCTGGGAACCAGGCAGCAACAGGCAATCTCAGTAGCTGAAACCACTCGACAGTTTGCAGTGCACTGCCACTAGCTGTCTTCTCTGCCTTTGCTCAACATTCAAAGTCCTGACGAGAGTCTGCTTTGGCCACGTGCCCATCCGTTGGACAGGATAGTAAGATATATGGTCCCAACCTGGCAGCAAGAAACTCAGGAGAGGGAATTCTGCTCAACGTACTAACTATAAATTTGGGGTCTGTGAGACAAGTAAGGAAGTAATCCATGTAAGAAAGATGCAATCCAACTAGGAGGTAAAGAGATTCGTTATAACCACAGTGTGGAGAGCGCAAGGGGCTACGGGGCAGATTTCAACTTTTAACAGACCACAGACATTAATTGCAGCTAAGAAGGGTTGAGGCGGGTGGCATATAAGATTCCACATACCCAAATTAGACAGTTAAATATATAGAAAGAGCTATAATAGGAGTTGTGTCAGAAGTTAGAGCAAAATAAAAAAGGCTAAAAAATAGCCAGATAAAACCATTCATAAGAAAAGGTAACCGTTTATAAGAAAAACAGTTTATAAGAAAAAGCCTCCCTTCTGTAAGAACAGACACAATGTACTAACAGGCAGAGCAAGTAGAATTATTGTGGAAATTGCCACCAGGCTCCAAGTCTCACTTCAGAATCTCTAACCACAGCCTGAATTTTAATTAGTCTGTGCCTGATGAATGATCTAGCAGCCTCAAGAAGGTGTAAAAATAAATACAGAGATAATAACAATGAAACAAAATCCCTGGAATCAGTATTTTTATACCAAATTTAGAATGTTAAGGGAAAATTGAAGTGGCCACAACTGCAGAAAATAAATGGAAATAAAAAAAAGAGAAACTTGAGAAGCGTTAATCATCTGAATAATGTATGTTGTTTAGTTTTTTAAACCTGGTGTATTAGACTTGTAATTTGAATTTGAAACATTTACTTTTTAAAATTGTGATTTTAATTTAAAAGATGCAATAGTATTTGATAATTTTAAAACAATATTTGTAAGTTTAAATAAATCTGAATTATTAAATCTTTTTCATTAGGTTTATAAGTAAAATTTAAATACTTCAGAAAATTTTGTATTAGTTTTGTAATAAGACCTGCTTATCTGCTTGAAGTGCTTTAGAAAGAAGATATATCAAATATTTATTTTAAGCTGAAAAATTTTAAGATAATTAGATCAATCATATTTACAAAAGCTTTTAAATATTTAGGAGAAAATATAATTTTTGTGAATTTAATATGAAATGTTTAAAATATTTCATAAACTAAATTTACAAGTGTATTTAAATGCTTCGGGAAACATAATATCTTAAATTTAGAAAATAGTTGAGTCTTAATAACAATCACCAGATTTGTAAGTGGTTTTACTTGATGCATAAGTTATATCCACAATTTATACTTACATTTAAAATTTTAATATATTGACTATTAATGCAGATGTAAGGGTTCTGTGTTAGTTATCTAGTGCTGCTATAACAGAAAAGCCACAAGTGGGTGGTTTTAATGAACAGAAGTTTATTTCCTCACAGTTTAGGAGGCTAGAAGTCCGAATTCAGGGCGCCAGCTCTAGGGAAAGGCTCTATCGCTCTGGGGAACCGTCCTTGGCAATCATGTGGCATGTATCTTCTCCTCCATTTGTGCTTGCTTGCTTAATCTGCTCTTTTATACCTCAAAAGAGATTGATTTAAGACACACCCACCCTACACTAATACTGCATTCATTCCCAAACGGGATTATAACCTGGTATAGGAGTTGGAATTTATAACACACATTTTGGAGGGACACAATTCAATCCATAGCATGTTACTTTCTGCACACAAAAGCTACATTTAGACATAAAAAAATCTTCAACTGAGAATCCTCCGGAAAGATATTGGTGTGTTGCCGGGAAAGGAAGAGAGAATGGATATAAAAGTTACAAACATCCAGCACACTGCCCCTAGGAAGCTCTGCAAGGACCTTAGGCATCCGTGTAGCCCATCTGGTAGGTGCCTGGTCTGGAGTCAGAAAGCCTGTTGTGAATCCCTGCTCTGCCACCATATGACACAGGGCAACACACTGTATGCCTCTGGTTCTTAGTCTGCTCGTCTGGAAAATGCTATCAGAATACCTGGGTTACAGACAATTATATAATTATAGATAATTATATAATGGTTTGATGAAACAATATGTGTACAAGCAGTGTTACATAATGTGTAGAGTAACGCACAGTTGCCACTTTTATCTGAGATATTTCATACTAACAGTGTGACTATCCAATAATTGTTCCTTCTCACCCAATTCTCATACAAAAGTTCCACATACTCAGACAAAGCATGTAAATGTTCTTACTGAATATTTTGATCAAAGATTCTATAGAAGAATTTTGATTAAAAGGGGGAAAATGCAGAACAGAATTTCAAATTCTCATGGACTCCAGACTGTCTGGAGCCACAGAGGTTGAATGAACCCCTTAAACTATTTCCTTGAGACAATCTTTAAACCTTGAACCAAAAATATATACCCTGAAGTCTACTTAAAACCAAACAATAGTCTGTCTTAACCAGTGAAAATCGTCTGCCTTTAGTATTATGCTCTTTTAAGAACTATCTATATGGGATCAAGTTGACAACAACTCACAAAATTAGATAGGAACCTTAGGGGACAGTGAGTTTATGTTAATGAGGAGGAACAACTCAGAAAAGGAGGGTGAGAATTGTCGCACAACTCAAAGAATGTGATCAATGTCACTGTACATGTAGAAACTGTTAAATTGGTGTACATTTTGCTGTGCATATTCTCAACAACAATAACAAAATAAATAATATTTTTAAAAAATCATGTAAATGTTCACCCATTTCCTATCCGTTTTCAGTTTCAAGTTTAATCTGGCACACACATGTACATGCATACCCATATACACACATTTAATATTAAAGTTTGAACCTTCACATACTTCCTGGAGCAAACCTCTGGCTGTGTCCATTTATTCACCAGACGCAAGCTTCTAATTGTGTTTAACTGCCTGTTCTTGTGGTTCCTATCGGCAGGGTTGCCAACTGGCCTCTTGTATAACCCATACCACGTTTAGTGACTGACTAGTAATGTCTCCAATTTAAATATTTATAGTTAGTATTTTCATTGTTCAATTTCTATGCTGCAACTTTAACATATAAACCATATATTTTCTTTTCTTTCTAATTGGCCTTATCCTGTTGCCGCTCTGCAAAAGCCTGACAGCCTTCTGCTTTTAATTGATTGCTACAGATTTTCTTTCCAGAGTATCTGGGCCCATGACCTCTTAGCTGAATTAAGCAATCCACCTGCCATAGTGAATCTAATTTCTGTTGAACTCTTTCTATACTTGAGTTTCCCACATATTACACACTGTGCTCTGTCCTCTTCTCCCCTCTGCCTGGAACACGCTTACTTTTTACTTCCATTGGCTAGGACTTACTCTTTCTTTTAGACTGCTTGAGAGTCTCATCTTCCAACAGCTTTCCCCTTCCACGTGCTTTCAAATCCTCCCACAGCTGGTTCTCTCATGCACTTTTCATGTTACAGGTAATTGTCCATTTGTTCCCATTAGCCTGTGAACTGCTCGAGGTTAGAGAGTATATCATTCATCTTTGAATAGTTGGGGGTACTTTATGAGTGTGGAGTTCCTCAACATATTAAACAGAGAATTACAGTAATTTCACTTCTAGGTATATACCCAAAAGAATTGAAAGTAGGACACAAACAGACACTTTTACACCAATGTTCATTGCAGCACTATTCACGACAACCTAAAGATGGAAACAGCCTAGATGTCCATTAACAGATGAATGGATAAACAAAATGTGGTACTGTAGGGTAAAGGACCTAGTTTTACCCTGAGTAAGGTGACCTTTGTCTTAGGCTCTGGAGAAATGACACTTAAACAATCGGGGTGCCTCCGTCTAGGGCTTCCAGGCCACACCTGAGAATTTGTGCTGACAAGTGGGACATGGCCAGACCAGGAAAGACTCACCAGAGAAGCTAATATCAAGTAGCCTCAGGAAGTATGATTTAGCACTAGCTGAAAAAAGTCCGAAATAGGAAGGCTCAGAGAGCTTCCTGGTTGATGAGACCATGTGCACTCAGGACAGTAATGCATCCTCTGGGATATGGAAGTTCCATGTTGGGAAACTTCCCAGTCCTCACGCTACACGTCTCTTTGTATCCTTTTTGGCTCTAATAAATCTGTAGTCATAAGTATGGTATGAGTTCTGTGAATTCTGTGAGTCTTTCCAGGAGACTATGGAATTTAAAGAGGCAAATAGCAGCCAGGAGGTCAAAGGTTTGGGGTGTTTCGTGGACTCTCGAGCTGGAAGCTGGCATCTTGAAGGGGTAGTGGGAAAACAGCTCTATAATTGGTTGCCAGCAGGTTGGGGTGTTATGTGCACTCCCTAAACTTGCCTATTTGGCAGTCCGAAGGGTAGTGTCCTTATAACTTCTGAGCTCTGACTTAGCTCCAGGTGACTAGGGTCAGAGACAGAGAGTGCCACGGGGGGCAGCTGGTGACGAGGTTGGAGAAGTGGGAATGTGAGGACTAGATTAACTGCCTCACCTTGGAGATTGGATCCATGCTACTCCTTATCACGCAGGTACATACATACAATGGAATATTATTCAGCCATGAAAAGGAATGACATTCTGATACAAGCTACACCATGAATGAACCTTGAAAACATGTTGAGTAAAATAAGTCAGTCATGAAAGGACAAATACTGTATGATCCCACTTACATGAAATATCCAGAATAGGCAAAATGTATATAGACCAAAGTTTATTGGTGCTTAGTAGGGCTGCAAGGGAGGGTGAAAGAGGTACTCATTGCTTAGGGGGCACTAAGCTTCTGTTCACCCAAAACCAAACAAAACCCATTGCTGTTGAGTCTATTCCAACTCATAATGACCCTATAGGACAGAGTAGAACTGTCCCATAGGGTTTCCAAGGAGTGGCTGGTGGATTTGAACTGCCCACCTTTAGGGTAGCAGCCATAACTCTTAACCACTGCATCATCAGGGCTCCAAGTTCTGTTCAAGGTGATGGAAAAAGCTGGAAATAAATGATCATAATTAATGTTGCTGAATAGCACATACAAAAAATGTTGAAATGGCAAATGTTTTGTTATATGCTTACCACAACAAAAAAAAAAATGTTCTCCTTGGCACTTGAAAGATAAATAATTATGTACATGCAGTTCTCTCCTACTACTAAACACCTTAAGAAGAAGTGCTATGTCTCATATTAATTTTTCTGTTCCCAACAAGTGCCCTGCAAACTTCTTGGCACATAGTAGACATTCATTTGGAGGCAGTATGATACTATAAAACAATATGGGCTTTGGAACCAAAGAGACCTGACTCATGGAAGAAACATTAGCATTACTGTAAATAATTTTGGGAAGGAAGAACTTTCTACCATTGATTGCTGACCAGTAAGAGAAGGTCAATTTACTCTCACTAGAAGGGGTGAGGCAGGAGTCAGTTGACCATCTCTCAGAGAAGTTGAAGAAGAGACTTCTCTTTTTGGTGGAATATTAGACTCTGAGGTTCCTTTCAACAACACGAGTCTAAGACCTGGAGCGGGAAGAAACATAAAATCTCTAAAGGCCATTTCCAAATGATATTGTTATATTTTAAAGTCATTTGCCGTATCTCAATTATATAGACATCTTAGATCTTATTTATTGATTAACACATGTACAAGATATCATTTTAAAAACAAGAAATAATTTCAGGTTTTGATAGATTTGGTCATCCTTTTAGATACTAATTTGCATGGTACTTGGTTATATATGTTTATTTTCGAGGAATGGCTGTTCTGCTGATAACAAGAAATATTAAGCCTGTTAATACAGCATGATCTCTTCCAGCCATGGCATAGGTAATTGGGATAATGGAAGTTACATAATTTACTGCAGGACTAGTTTTACCATGTTCCACACCAAGTTTTGCCCATTAAGCTCTCAGAAGCAATAGTTGCAACCACTGTGACTAGAAGGACTGTAAATACCCTACCAGTCCAAAAGTATAAAATAGGCATACATATCTATAGTAAGTTAAAACACATAGTATTAGAGTTTCTTCTGAGATACAATGCACTTTTCATTAAAACTTATTCTGTGGGAAGGCACCCCATACTTATTTGCGGTGTCCTCAAATTCCAGTTTGAGAAACAAAGACATATTAATGGGTTAGGGATGGTTAGAATGACAAACAGCTTGGGAGCCTGTAGTTGCTTAAAAATAAGAAGACATCCACGATGTGAAGGAGGTAGAGGATAGGCCACGGTAACTGAGTCAACCCTCATGTGATAGTTCATTTTATATGTCAAGTTGGCTAGGCTATAGCTCCCAGTGGTTTGGCCAAGCACTAGACTAGTTGCTATTCCACTACGAAATCTAATGCAGTGTTATGCAATCACCTTGCACAAAGTAATCTAATGTAATATAATCAATCAATCACTTGTAAAGGAAGTTTTCTTAGAGTGAGTTCTACTTCTAAACTATAAATAGATATTTTGGCAGAACTTGCTCTCTCACTCTCCACTCTGTACTCTTTCCGTTATCTGACTTATGGATCTTGGGACACAGCTTGCATAAGTCACCAGCCTGTTGCCCGACCCACAGATTTTGGACTTTCCAGCCCCTACAATTGCATAAGCCAAACCCTTGAAGTAAGTCTTCTCTGTATCTATCTATCAATCGATTGATCTATCTATTGATCTATCTATCTATGGATCCATCTATCCGTCCGTCCATCCATCCATCCATCCATCCATCCATCCATCCATCTATTTTAATTACTGGTTCTGTTTCCCTAAAGAACCCTGACCAAGACACCTCATGACTGCCCCTGTGCAATGTCAGCCTTAGCTCCTTGGTGTGTATGACCTGTCAGCAATCAGAACTCACCCCTAAGAATGGTCTAAACTCTGTTACCTTCAGGCACCAGAGAAAGTTCACCTGGGTGTTTACAGATGGAAGTTTTAGCGCCCATCAAAGAACCAAATAAGAGTACAAATTCTCCACTATATCAAACCAGTACCTTCATATTAAGCTTACCTGTCATGTTCATCCAATCACCCGTCCCCCATTTAATTTTCCCCAGTAACAGTGGGAATGAAAATTAACTAACCCAGAACTCAGCAAGTTATACTGTAAACTCTTTTAAAGTGTTGATTTTTTAGCTCTGTCAAACTCACTAAGTCTTTTAAGAGTGAGGAGGAGGAAATTTTATGTTTAAAAAGGAAAGGAGGTAGAAGGGGGAGAGAGGGAAGAAAAAACAGACGAAAAAGTTTTAAAAAAATAATAGAAGAAAAAGCTTCCCATGTAATTTTTTACTACTGACCAATTTTGGGAGCTTCTAATACAGTAGTTCTCCAAGTCTGTTCCGTGGATCAGGAGACTCAGCATCACCTGGAAACTTGTTAGAAATGCAAATTCTCAGGCCCCACCCTGAACCTGGTGTAATAGAACCTTTGGAGGTGGGACCCAGCAAACTGTGTTGTAACAAGTCCTCCAGACGATTCTGATACACGCACAGTTTGAATTCTACCACTCTACTCTAAAGCATGTGTGTTTCCTGACAGAGGCATACTCAAATATAACAAGAGAAACTTCACCTCCATGATAACATTTTTACACTCTCGCTAGTTCTCACAAACCTAAGGGGGCTACAAAAAAATAAACAAATAAGGAAGAATATGTATTATGGTTATTGTATACATCTATTTTCCTAGCTTCTAGTAAGATATTTGGAGGTTTAACAACATGTATTATCCATAAATCCCACAGTAACAACTTTTATAATGCCTTATACATTTAATAAATATTTATTAATAAAATGAATTAACTTATCCTCTTATAAAAAGCAAGTTTGTATGTAAATGGACTCAATGTACCCATAAAGAAATGGAGAGTGACAGAATGGGTAAGAAAACAGGATCCATCAATATGCTGTCTACAAGAGACACACCTTAGAAACAAAGATGTGAAT
>NW_004444141.1:2377839-2379868 GCF_000243295.1 Trichechus manatus latirostris
ACAAACCCTAACAGCACTGGAAAGAGAAACTGACAGTTCCACAATAATGGTAGGAGACTTCAACACACCACTCTCAGTAAAGGACAGAACAACTAAAAAGAAACTCAGCAAAGATACAGAAGACCTAAAGGGCACAATCGGCCAACTTGACCTCATAGACATATGTAGAACACTCCATCCTACAGCTGCAAAATACACATTCTTTTCCAATGCACATGGAATGTTCTCCAGAATAGACCACATCTTAGGCCAGAGAGCAATCCTTAACAAGATCCAAAATGTTGAGATAATACAAAGTATCTTCTCTAACCACAATGCCATCAAGGTAGAAATTAACAACAGAAAGAGCAAGGAAAAAAATCAACTACATGGAAACTGAATAATACCCTGTTTACACATCACTGGGTAATAGAAGAAACCAGAGATGGAATCAAAATTTCCTGGAATCAAACAAGAATGAAAACACATCACACCAAAACCTTTGGGACACAGCAAAGGCAGTCCTCATAGGACAATTTATAGCAATAGATGCACACATCAGAAAAGAAGAAAGCGACAAATTCAAAACATTAAGTACAGAACTTAAACAAATAGGAAGAGAACAGCAAAAAAAGCCCACAGCCGTCAGAATAAAGGAAATAATAAAGATGTGAGCAGAAATAAATGAAATAAAGAATAGAAAAACAATAGAAAGGATCAACAAAACCAAAAGTTGGTTCTTTGAAAGAATCAACAAAATCGACAAACTACTGGCTGGCCAGTCTGACCAAAGAAAAACAGGAGAGGACGCAAATAACCCAAATAAGAAATGAAATGGGAGACATTACAACAGACCCAATGGAAATAAAAAGGATCATAACAGAATATTATGAAAAACTATACTCCAACAAATTAAAAAACCTAGAGGAAATGGATAAATTTCTAGAAACACACTACCTACCCAAACTACAACAAAGTGATATTGAAAATCTGAACAGACCCAAAACAAGAGAAGAGATTGAAAAGGTAATAAAAAAACTCCCAACAAAAAAAGCCCTGGCCCAGATGGCTTCACTGGAGGATTCTACAAAACATTCAAAGAAGACCTTGTTCCAGTACTACTCAAGCTATTTCAGAGCATAGAAAAGGAAGCAACACTTCTGAAATCATTCTATGAAGCCAGCATAACCCTGATACCAAAACCAGGCAAAGATGCCACAAAAAAAGAAAATTACGGGCCAATATCTCTCATGAATATAGACGCAAAAATTCTCAACAAAGTTCTAGCCAATAGAACTCAGCATCGTATGAAAAAAATAATACTCCACGACCAGTCAGGATTCATACCAAGTATGCAAGGATGGTTCAACATTAGAAAATCAATCAACGTGATCCACCACATAAATAAAAGGAAGGAAAAGAATCACATGATCATCTCAATTGACACAGAAAAGGCATTCGACAAAGTCCAACACCCATTCCTCATAAAAACTCTCAATACAATACGTATAGAAGGGAAATTTCTCAACATAATAAAGGGCAGCTATGCAAAACCAACAATCAACTTCATTCTTAATGGAGAGAGGCTGAGAACATTCCCCTTAAGAACAGGAACAAGACAAGGATGTCCTTTATCACCACTCCTATTTAACATTGTGCTGGAAATTCTAGCTAGAGCAATAAGGCAAGAAAAAGAAATAAAGGGCATCCAAATTGTAATGAAGAAGTTAAACTGTCCCTGTTTGCGGATGATATGATACTACACATTAAAAAACCCTAAAGATTCCATGAGAAAACAACTGGAACTAATAGAAAGATTCAGCAGAGTAGTAGGATACAAGATAAACATATAAAAATCAGTTGGATTCCTAGACACCAATAATGACAATGATGAAAAGGAAATCAGGAAAGCAATACCATTTATAATAGCCCCTAAAAAAATAAAATACTTAGGAATAAATCTAACCAGGAATGTAAAAGACTTATACAAAGAAAACTACAAAACACTACTGCAAGAAACCCAAAGGGATCTACATAAATGGAAAAACAT
>NW_004444141.1:2381182-2399498 GCF_000243295.1 Trichechus manatus latirostris
ACTAATGGACCACAGCTACCAAGGCCTCCACCAGACTGAGTCCAGTACAGCTAGATGGTGCCTGGCTACCACCACTGACTGCTCTGACTGGGATCAAAACAGAGGGTTCTGGACAGAGCTGGAGAAGGATGTAGAACAAAATTCTAACACAAACACAAAAGACCAGACTTTCTGGCCTGAAAGAGATTGGAGAGACTCAGAGAGTATGGCCCCCAGATACCCTTTTAGTTCAGTGGTGAATTCGCTTCCTAGGTTTACTGTTCAGCCGGGGATTGGAAAGCCCCGTAAAACAAAATGGGATTAACGAGGCACAGCGGTCCGGGGACAAGGACTAGAAAGCAGTAGGGGACAAGAAAGCTGGTGATAAGGAACCCAAGGTTGAGTAAGGACAGTGTTGACGTGTAGTGGGGTTGTTAACCATTGTCATAGGGCAACATGTGTACTAACTGTTTAATGAGAAACTATTTTGTCCTGCATACCTTCATCTAAAGTGGAATAGCAGCGCAACTGGAAGAACGTAATCGATGTCACTGAACTGTGCCTGTAGAAATTTTTGAAATGGTGTATTTGGCTATGTAATATTTTCACCAAAAAAAAAAGGTCGAGAAGGGAGAGGGTTGACATGCTGTGGGGTTGTTAACCAATGTCGTAGAACAATACATGTACTGACTGTTTAAGAGAAACTATTTGTTCTGTAAACGTTCACCTGAAGTACAATTAAAAAAAAAAAAAACAGGTGAGCTCTCCCAGCAATCTTTGGGACGTCCTCAGATCTTGGTGTGAGAGGCCTGGTAGAATTTGGACAGCATATTATTGAGCCCAATCCCACTCTTCACACCTTATAGGGTGAGAACAGTGTATTCTAATAATTGTGAAGTAAAAAAAATGGTTTTCTTAAGGGGAGTCTCTCTAATCAAGATGATTAATTAACCAAAGCCTAATTAATATGGCTCAGAAAAGTGACGAACAAAAAGAGTCCAGGTTCTGGCACACTGACAGGGTCTCCATACCAAACAGAATCTCTCTCTGGGACCTGTGACCCAGAAAACATATCAGATGTGTCACAATTTACAAGAGGAATCCTATCTTTTGCTCTTGCATAACTACAGGCTGCCTCCTCATAGTACTTTTTCTAAAGCCAATTTCTTATTTTTTAGGTAAAATATAAGCAGCATTATTCAACTAGTTGCTGTGGAGTCCATCCTGACTCATAGTAACCCCATGTGTGTCAGAGTAGAACTGTGCTCCATAGGGTTTTCAGTGGTTGATTTTTTGGAAGTAGATCACCAGGTTTTTCTTCCAAGGTGCTTCTGGGTGGACTGAAACCACCAATCTTTTGGTTAGTAGACAATAGCTTAACCATTTGTGCCACCCAGGGACTCCAGGCATCATTATTACTGCCATTATTAGTCATAATAAGCTTACAAATCACCTGCCTCCGGTAGGAAATCAAAATCAATATAAAAATTATTTATGAACTTCATATTTTGCCACACAAATTTATGATGATGAATTTTTAAACAGATTTTCTTTCAAAATCTTTGGACTAATGTGCCTCATTCCCATTCAACTTTACATAGCAATGTAAAATTTCTGAAATCTCTAATGATGCTAGTAACATTCTTTTTGTTAAACAGAAAAGAAATAAAAATACCACGTTTTAACTCACATGTTAAGTATCCTTTATTTTTGAAGAAATACATGTCAATTTAGAAAGCAATTTTCTTAAAAATAGAAGGTAAAGTAGGAGGTAAACTTAATTATTTGTTGAAATTATGATATTCTTCAAAAATTAAAAGATAATTTAAGTATAATGAGAAAACACCAATTAACCTCCTATAACTTCTTATAAGCAATAACATTAATGATTTAATAATGAGGTTTTTCCGCATCAGAGGAACATAAACTGCAGACGGTGGACAAAATTAATGCATATATCGAGCCCAATATTTCCATTTGCTTCCAGTAGGGTGCAAACAATATGCCATGATAATCAAAGCCTTATGTTTAATTCAAAGGAAGAACTCTTTCTCAAATGACATCCTCAGATAATATCTGATTGTGATTAAAAATAAAAATATTCACACTATTTCTCCTTTTAAAATGTTTTTATTTGCAATAGCTATGTATATTTATAAAATATTTGAAAGTCCATGTCCTATATGGATCTTTGGTTCTTAAATGAGTGAAAGAGCTAGTTTAAATGTATTTTTGGAACAGGGCAGAGTAGAGATACTAAGTAAAATGAATAATTATGGGAATATTAATATCAGCACATTTTAAATATTTTTATGTGATTATATAAACATGGAGAAAAATACCAGGTTTTTCAAGAAGTGAGAGAGAGATCATGTGAGTGAAGAGGAGATGCACGGGGTGAAAAAAAGGCTGCACTAAAAATAAACAATAGCCCATGTTCTTACTTATGCAAAGTTATCAATGCATGGATAGAAAAATTAGGGGAAAAGATAATTCCAACTATAGCTACTGACTTACAGAAAGTCCATGAAAAATTATCAAATAAAAAATTTATGTTAGAGTGTAAAGTCTGCATGGATAAAAGCAAGCCACAAAGACAAAAAAGAGAAACCACTTTCATTTGTGCATCTGAGTTCTGGCACCTAACCTTATGCTTGCAAGATTCATCCATGTTGTTTTGCGTAACAACATTCATTCCTCTCCACTGTTGTACACTATTTCAATTTGTGAATACACTGTAATTTATTTATACACTCTACTATTGATGGTCATTTGAGTGGTTTACAATCTTGAGAATAATCCTATGAATAATATTGCTGCAAACATTCCTGTAAATGTTTTTACTGGACACACACACTCCAGTCCCTTGGATATATATTGAGATGTGAAATGTCTGGGTCATAGGGTGGGTATATGTTTAGTTTTGATAAACACTAACAGTTTTATAAAGTTTCTATTCCACAAACTCACGAATTCTTTGGCATTGTCAGTCCTTTTAATTTATTCAGAAATTCTGATGGGTATGTAGCGGTTATCATGTTGTGGTTTAATTCGCGTTTCTTTATTAAAGGAAATAGTATGAGTAATAAGGTTGGAAACTTTTCCCTATTCTTATTGACTATTTGGATATCATCATTTATGAAGTGTCTTTCAAGTCTTTTCCCATTTTCCTAAGTTAGCTTTTTTTTCCCATTCATTATTATTTGAGGAATTCTTGATATATTCTGGACATAACTCTTAATATATTCTGGATATATTCTTTATATAGTCTGGATATATCCTAGTCAGTAGCTATGTTTTTTATTCTCTTACTGTTATCTTTTGATGAACAGAAGTTCAAAATATTTAATAAAGTCCAATTTGCCAATCTTTTCTTTCATAGTTAGTGCATTTGTGTCTTGTGTAAGAAATATTTACCTATTCCTAGAATATCATGAAGATATTCTCCTATATTGTCTTCTAAGCATTATTGTTTTACCATACATATTTAACTCTACAATTGAATGAGAAATAATTTTTGCATATAGTGTAAAATAAGGGTCAACATTAATTTTTTTCACATACATATATATGTAGACCAGCTAATATGACTATTATTCAAATTTACACACCAACCACTAATACCAAAGATGAGGAAATTGAAGATTTTTCCAACTTCTGCAGTCTGAAATTAATCAAACATGCAATCAAGATGCATTGATTGTTGCTGGTGATTGGAATGCAAAAGTTGGAAACAAGAAGGAACAGTAGTTGGAAAATATGAACATGGTGATAGAAATGACCCTGGAGATCGCATGATAGAATTTTCCAAGTCCAGAGACTTCTTCATTGCAAATACCTTTTTTCAACAACATAAATGGAGACTATACATGTAGACCTCGCCAGGTGGAATACACAGGAATCAAACTGACTAAATCTGTGGAAAGCGACTATGGAAAAACTCAATGTCATCAGTCAGAACAAGGTCAGGGGCCAACTGTGGAACAGACCAGCAATTGCTCATATGAAAGTTCAAAAGGAAGCTGAAGAAAATTAGAACAAGTCCATGAGGGCCAAAACATGACCTTGAGTATTTTCCACCTGAATTTAGAGACTATCTCAAGAATAGATTTGACTCATTCAACACTAATGACCAAAGACAAGATGAGTTGTAGAAGGATTTCATACATGAAGAAAGCAAGAAGTGATGGCGGAGCCAACATGGCACCATAGATAGAAGCACCATGCCGTCCCTCTGCAGCGAAGACCCAAAAAACTAAGTAAAACAGATATAAATGTCAATCCTGGAACCCTAAGTGTCAAATGAAGGGATAAGGAATGTCTTAGTCATCTAGTGCTGCTATAACAGAAATACCACAAGTGGATGGTTTTAACGAAGAGAAGTTTATCACCTCACAGTCAAAGTAGGCTAAAAGTCCAAATTCAGGATGTCAGCTCCAGGGGAAGTTTTTCTCTCTCTGTCAGCTTTCTCATCAGTGTTCCCCAGGACTAGGAGCTTCTCGGCACAGGGACCCCAGTCCAAAGGAGGCACACTGCTCCTGGCACTGCTTTCTTGATGGTATGAGGAGGTCCCCCTGTCTCACTGCTCACTTCTGTCTTTTATATCTCAAGAGATTGCCTCAGGACACAATCCAGTATTGTAGATCAGGTCCTGCCTTACTAACACAACTGCCACCCATCCTCCCTCATTAACATCATAGAGGCAGGTTTACAACATACAGGAAAATCACACAGTACCAGGAATCATGGCCTAGCCAAACCGATATACACATTTTTGGGGGGACATAATTCAAACCATGACAAGGAACTCTATCAAGCACTGAAAGGAATAAGAAACTGACAAAGAAGAGAGGATGAGGGGAGTTAGAGAGTGGAGGTCCCCTAACAGCTAACAAGGAATGGATTCACTATCTTGGACTACAGCCAATGAGGAACACAGACAGAGAGTACAGGAAGACAACTTCACAGAGTTCCCAACAGGAGACAGAGCACCCAGTAACCAGGGATACACATTTTCTGAACCCCAACCCTTCTTCCCTCTACACGGCCTCTGCTGCTTTCCAATGGGCCATGGTCACTCTTTTCTTTTCTCTCTGTTACTGTTTTTTTGGCTTTTAAAATTTCTTCTCTCTCTCTCCCTTCCCTCCTTTCCTTTCTCCTGCCCAGATAGCCCAGTGCACCGTCCCCACCCCTTCTTGATGGGCTGTACTGCACTGCTAGGCCAGAGAGCCAACGGCACAGCCTCCCTGGTTCAGTACTGCCCCTACTGGCCACCATCTTCAGCCCCATATTTTGTTTTTGTTTTTGTCTCTATATCCATTCCTTCTTTTCCTTTCTCTCTCCCACCTAGCCTATGATCTTCCCCTGCCCCTTCTCAACAGGCAGTGTTGCACTGCCTGGCTAGAGAGCCACCAGGACATGGACTCCCAGGGTCCATGCTGCCCCCAATGGCCAGCTCCTTCAGTGTCATATTTTTAATTTTTCTTTATCTTTCTCCTGCTCCCTTTTCCTTCTCCCTCCTACCTAGGCCCTGTATTGTCTCCACCCCTTCCAGATGGGCCATGCTGCACGGCGTGGGGAGAGAGACATCAGCTCACTTCTACCGCAATTCTGCCCCACCCTCAATGACCAGTTCCTCCAGCACCATATTTATTTTGTCGTTGTTGTTGTTTGTTTCTTCTGTCTCTTTCTCTTCTTTCCTTTCTCCCACCCACGTAGCCCTGTGTGCCACCCATGCACTTTCTGGACAGGCCAAGCTACACAGGACGGCTAGACAGCCACCAGTTCAGGGCCTTGCCAGGTCTGCCCTGCCCATATGCATCAATTCCTACTGCAGTCCATTTTATCAACTTTTTAAAAAATTTTTTCCTTCAATTTTTTGCTTCTGTTTCTCTCCTTTCTGTCATCCACTTAGCTCTGCACATCATATCCTCTCCATTCCTTCCTGCCTATATGCACCATGCATCGAGAACCATGCTCTCAAGTGGCGCCGGCATGGACCCCTGGACCTCTGGACCCCGCCCTGCACAGCCTCCTGGCCCTCCCTGGTTGGCCCCAGTTTGTGCTACAAATGACCCATCTCTGCCCTTGCACCCCCACTGAATCTGCCCTGCTGCACCATAGGTGAAAGACTAGCCCTGCCCACCTGGACAAAGTGATGAGAAGTATCTTGTTCAAAGACAAGGAGACTACAAAACACACCCAGCCCACCTGCCCAAACATAACCAAATAAAACAAAAACACAGGACAAAACAAACCTGCAATCAATAAATGAAGAAAATAATTCCTGAATGTCCCAGAGATCATAGACAATATCAAAACATATTTTAAAAAAAAGACAGGATGTCTCCAGAAAATGGCCAAAATAAAATACCAGATGACCAATATCTCTCATAAATATAAATGCAAAAGTTCTCAACAAATTTCTTGTCAATAAAATTCAGCATCATAGCAAAAAAATAATATACTCTGACAAAGTGGGATTCATACCAGGTAGGCAAGGATGGTTCAACATTAGAAAATAAATCAATGTAATCCACCACATAAATAAAAGAAAAGAATCACATGATCATCTCTATCAACTTAGAAAAGGCATTCAATAAAGTCCAACATCCATTCCTGATAAAAACTCTCAATAAAATAGGCATAGAAGGGAAACTCCTCAAAATAATAAAGGGCATCTATACAAAACTAGGGGCCCCGGTGGCGCAGTGGTTAAACGTTTGGCTGCTAACCAAAACGTTGGCAGCTAGATTCCACCAGCTGCTCTATGGAAATGCTACGGGGCAGTTCTACTCTGCACAACATCTTTCTTAATGAACAGAAGCTGAAAACATTTCCCCTAAGAAGAGGAACAAGACAAGGATGCCCTATGCCACCACTCTTATTCAAAACTGTGCTGAAAGTCCTAGCTAGAGCAACAAGGCAAGAAAAAGAAAGAAAGGGCATCCAAATTGGTAAGGATGTAGTAAAAGTATCCCTATTTGCAGATGATATGTTACTATGCATAGAGAACCCCCCAAAATTCACAAGATAACTATGGAACTAATAGAAAGATTCAGCAGAGTAGCAGAATACAAGATAAACATACAAAAGTCAACTGGATTCCTACACACCAATAAAGAGAACTATGAAAAGGAAATTAGGAAAGCAAGACCATTTATAACAGCCCCTAAAAGTAGGGAAAAATATGGTTTAGGAATAAATCTTACCCGGAATGTAAAAGACCTATACAAAGAAAACTATAAAACACTACTGCAAGAAACCAAAAGAGACCTATATAAATGGAAAAACATACCGTGCTCATGGGTAGGTAGACTTAACATTGTGAAAATGTCAATTCTACCCAAAGCAATCTACAAATACAATGCAGTCCTGATCCAAATACCTACAGCATTCTTTAACCAAATGGAGAACTAATCATGAACTTTAAATGGAAAGGAAAGAGGCCCTGGATAAGTAAAGCACTATTGAAGAAGGAGAATAAAGTAGGAGGATTCGCACTGCCTGACCTCAGAACTTACTATACTGCTATGGTAGTCAAAACAGCCTGGTTTTGACAACAGACACATTGACCAATGGAACAAAATTGAGAACCCAGATGAAAATCCATCCACCTACAGTCACCTTGTCTTTCACAAAGGCCCAAAGTCCATTACATGGGGAAAAGACTGTCTTTTCAACAAATAGTGCTGGCAAAACTGGGTGTCCATCTGCAAAAAAAATGAAACAGGACCCATACCTCACACCACGCACAAAAACTAATTCAAAATGGATCAAAGACCTAAATATAAAACCAAAAACTACGAAGATTGCAGAAGAAAAAATAGGGTCAACACTAGAGGCCCTAATACATGGCATAAATATGATACAAACCATAACTAACAGTACAGGAACACCAAAGATAAGCTAGATAACTGGGATCTTCTAAGTATTAAACACTTAAGCTCATCAAAAGACTTCAGCAGAAGAGTAAAAAGAGGACCTACAGACTAGGAAAAACATTTTGGCTATGACAAATCCAACAAAGGTCTAATCTCTAAAATCTAGAGGAAAAACCAACACTTCCACAACAAAAAGACAAATAATCCAAATAAAAATAGCAAATGATATGAACAGGTAACAAAGAAGACATTCAGGAAGCTAACACACACATGAGAAAATAGTTGTGATCACTAGCCATTAGAGAAACGCAAATCAAAACCACAATGAGATGCCATCTCACCCCAACATTACTAGCACAAACCAAAAAAAGAAAATAACAAATGTTGGAGAGGCTTCGGGGAGACTGGAACTCTTTCGCACTGATGGTAGAAATATAAATGGTACAACCATTTTGGAAAACAATATGGCACTTCCTTAAAAAGCTAGAATTAGAAATACCATAGGATCCAGCAATCCCACTCCTAGGAATATATCCTAGAGAAATAAGAGCTGTCACACAAATAAAACATATGCACAACAATGTTCATTGCAGCATTATTCACAACAGCAAAAAGATGGAAACAACCTAAGTGTCCATCAACAGATGAATGGATAAAAAACTATGATAAATACACACAATGGGACACTGTGCAATGATAAAGAACAATGATGAATCTGCAAGACATCTCACAACATGGATGAATCTGGAGGGCATTATGCTGATTGAAATAAGTAAGTCAATCACAAAAGGACAAATACTGTATGAGACCACTACTGTAAAAACTCATGAAAAGGTTTACACACAGAAAGAAACAATCTTTGATGGTTATGAGGGAGGGGAGAGAAGGGGAGGGAAAAACAGTAACTAGACAATAGATAAGTGGTAACTTGAGTAAAGGGTAAGACAGTACACAATATTGGGAAGATCAGTACAACTTGTACAAGGTAAGGTCATGGAAGCTCCATAAACACACCCAAACTCCCTGAGGGACCGAACTGCTGGGCTGAGGGCTGTGGGGACCATGGTCTTGGGAAACATCTAGCTCAACTGGCATAATATGGTTTTTAAAGAAAATGTTCTACATTCTACTTTGGTGAGTAGCATCTGGGGTCTTAAAAGCCTGTGAGTGACCATCCAAGATACTCCACTGGTCTCACCCCTTCGGGAGCAAAGGAGATGGAAGAAAACTAAAGATACAAGGGAAAGATTAGTCCAAAGGACTAATGGACCACAACTACCATGGACTCCACCAGACTGAGTCTAGCACAACTAGATGGTGCCCAGCTACCAACACTGGCTGCTCTGATAGAGATAAGGATAGAGGGTCCTGGACAGAGCTGGAGACAAATGTAGAACAAAATTCTAACTCACAAAAAAAGACCAGATTTACTGGCCTGAAAGAGACTGTAGAAATCTTGAGAGTATGGCCTCGGACACCCTTTTAACTCAGTACTGAAGTCACTCCTGAGGTTCACCCTTCAGTCAAAGATTACACAGGCCCATAAAACAAAACAAGACTAAGTTGGCACGCCAGCTCAGGGGCAAGGCCGAGAAGGCAAGAGGGGACAAGAAAGCTGGTAATGGGGAACCCAAAGTCAAGAAGGGGAGAGCGTTGACCAATCATGGTGTTGACAACCAATGTCACAAAACAATATGCGCACTGATTGTTTAATGAGAAACTAATTTGCTCTATAAACTATCATGTGAAGCACACACACACACACAGAAGATAAACGTTTATGAACTTTTGATAGGAATCGCCAAATTCTCCTCCAGAATTGTTACATGACTTTGCATTTCTACCAGTAATGTATAACAACAGGATGTGTTGTTGCCATCCTTTTCAATCTTTGCCAATCTGATAGGTGAGAAATATCTCAGTGTTGTTTTAATTAAAGTTTAATTTGAAAATTAAAAAAAAGAAAGAGCAAAGAAAGAAGTCATTAAAAAGACAGGAAAGAAAGAAAAAATCAAAATGGATGTCAGGAAAGTTGTGTGCCAGGTTTGCATCCTCTCACCATTCTTATTCAATCTGCATGCTGAGCAAATAATCAGAGAATCTGAACTATATAAAGAGAACTGGAGGAAGATTCATTAACAACCTGCATTATGCAGATAATACAACCTTGCTTGCTGAAAGTGAAGAGGATTTCATTTCACTTGGATCCACAATCAACACCCATGAAAGCAGAAGTCAAGAAATCAAACGACATGGTGCATTGAGCAAAATCTGCGGCAAAAGATCTCTTTAAAGTGTTAAAAAGCAAAGATGTCACCTTGAAGACAAAGCAAATTCTTGATAACTTCAATCTTTTCTCCGTTTATCTTGATGTTGCTTATTCGTCCAGTTGTGAGGATTTTTGTTTTCTTTATGTTGAGGTGTAATCCATACTGACGGCTGAGGTCCTCAATCTTCATCAGTAAGTGCTTCCAGTCCTCTTCACTTTCAGCAAGCAAGGTTGTGCATCTGCATAATGCAGGTTGTTAATGAGTCTTCTTCCAATCCTGATGCCCGTTCTTCTTCATATAGTCCAGCTTCTGGGATTATTTGCTCAGCATACAGATTGAAGAGATATAGTAAAGGATACAAACCTGAAGCACACCTTTCCTGACTTTATACACGCAGTATCCTCTTGTGCTATTTGAACGACTGCCTCTTGACCTATGTACAGGTTCCTCATGAGCATAATTAAGTGCTCTGGAATTCTCATTCTCCACAATGTTATCCATAATTTGTTATGATTCACACAGTCGAATGCCTTTGCATGGTCAATAAAACACTGGTAAACATCTTTCTGGTATTCTCTGCTTTCAGCCAAGATCCATCTGACATTAGCATCGATATACCTTATTCCACGTCCTCTTCTGAATCCAGGTTGAATTTCTGGTAACTCCCTGTCGATGTACTGCTGCAGCCACTTTTGAATGATCTTCAGCAAAATTTTACTTGCATGTGATGTTAATGTTATTATTTGACAAATTCCACATTCTGTTGGATCACCTTTCTTGGGAATATGCATAAATATGGATCTTTTCCAGTCGGTTGGCCAGCTAGCTGTTTTCCAAATTTCTTGGCATAGATGAGTCAGCACTTCCAGTGCTGCATCAGTTTGTTGAAATATCTCAATTGGTATTCCATCAGTTCCTGGAGCCTTGTTTTTAGCCTATGCCTTCAGTGCAGGTTGGACTTCTTCCTTCAGTACCACTGGTTCCTGATCATATGCTACGTCCCGAAATGGTTGAAAGTTGACAAATTCTTTTTGGTATAGTGACTGTGTATTCCTTCCATCTTCTTTTGATGCTTCGTGCGTTGTTTAGTATTTTCCCTGTAGAATCCTTCCGTACTGCAACCCAAGGCTTGAATTTTTTCTTCAGTTCTTTCAGCTTGAGAAATGCCAAGCGTGTTCTTCCCTTTTAGTTTTCTATCTCCAGCTCTTTGCACATGTCATTATAACACTTTACTTTGTCTTCTCTTGAGCCACCCTTTCAAATCTTCTCTTCAGCTCTTTTACTTCATCATTTCTTCCCTTTGCTTTAGCTACTAAAGGTTCAAGAGCAAGTTTCAGAGTTTCTTCTGACATCCATTTTGGTCTTTTCTTATTTTTTAATCTTTAAATGAGCAGATTCCCAGGTCTTTTCTCCCGTGTTGCTGCTGGTGGATTCAAACTGTTGACTTTTCTGTTAGTAGCTGAGTGCTTAACCATTGTGCAACCAGGGATTATGTCTTAAATATTAGTCTGCTTTAATTAGTATGGCTCCATGATAATATTGATAGGACAATTATTTTTCTTCCATCCCTTGATGAATAAAATTATGCCGATTAATTTATGCTAAATTTAATATCTGATAAAGGCTTAATATGCACTTTTTTGACTTTCATCATTACTAATTATTTTCTCTATGTATTGTGAAACAATCACAAATTTACAGAAAAGGTAGAAGTATAACATAAAAAACCACTTGAGAGTAAGTGGCTCAATTGTTGATGGATATTGCTCCCATGGGTTTATCATGCTTCTATACATGTTGCTGGGATGCCAAGAAAACAAGGCCTTGACCATTCTTTACCTAGGCCATTTCTCTGTGTTGTATTTGTAGAAAGCAATCCTGAGGGATGAGGTAATGTCTCCCTCTGCACAAAGGGTGGGCTTGCTTACTGCTTGCTATAAAATAGCAGGTTCCCCAAGTTCAGTGCTCCACTGCAAGTATAGGTGCCTTCTGCACCCTCCACGTGGCCTCCACGGGACTTCGGGGGCAAGAGGAACTAATGCCAATGTTGATGTTCATACTGCTTGCTGTGCCATGAGTACTAAAATACTTCATCTCTGACTGAAGAGTCTTATGTGTTCTGCCAGCATCCATGAAACAGTAGCAGGTTAACTTATTAGCCTATAGTAAGGTAAAATCAAATCCTAACTTAATACTTACCACATCAAATACTTTAGTATCTATTTCTTGAAAATATAATGACAATAACAACATAAAATAAGGGGAACAAACTATTCATACTTTATTAGCATCTATTCCTCACATCCCATTCGAGTTTCACTAAGGACATAGTTTAGAATCACATAATTCATTTATCCCCCATGTCTCATTAGTCTGCTTCAGTGTGGGACAGTTTCTCAAACTTTCCTGACTTTGCTGCTTTTGAAGATTATAGGCCTGATAGTTTATAAAATACCCATCAGCCTGGCTGTGTATAGCCCTCCAAAGCTTCTCCATATAATAATCACTTTCGGGGTTTAAAAATTTTAGAATTAAGCATAGGTGTGCTGAAACCTGTAATATAAATATTTTCTTAATTTAGGAATAATCTGTATTTTTCATTTATCATGCATCACTGCACCAGGCAAATCTGCTGCAAAAGACCTCTTTAAAGTGTTAAAAAGCAAAGATGTCACCTTGAAGATGAAGGTGCGCCTGACCCAAGCCACGGTGTTTTCAATCACCTCATATGCATTCGAAAGCTGGACAATGAATAAGGAAGACTGAAGAAGAATTGACACCTTAGAATTATGGTGTTGGAGAAGAATATTGCATGGACTGCCAGAAGAATGAACAAATCTGTTTTGGAAGAAGTATAGCCAGAATGCTCCTTAGAAGCAAAGATGGCAAGACTTCATCGCACATACTTTGGACGTACTATCAGGAGCGACCAGTCCCTGGAGAAGGACATCATGCTTGGTAAAGTAGAGGGTCAGCAAAAAAGAGGAAGACCCTTGACAAGATGGATTGACACAGTGGCTGCAACAATGGATGGGCTCAAGCATGACAACAATTGTGAGGATGCTGCAGGACTGGGTAGTGTTTCATTCTGTTGTACATAGGGTCACTATGAGTTGGAAGTGACTCCAGGGCACCTGACAATGACATCATGTGTCCAGGATTTAAGAGGATCTGACATATTAGTATTGTAAGTTTAAGATGAAAATCAAAGGGAATTTGATTATTTTAAAACGGTATCATTTACAAGCGTTGTTTCAGTGTTTGGGGATGTTTGCTTCCTAAAATGTTTACAGCGTCCTATTCAGCAACTGAAGAGCTTGAAAAGAAAATCAAATCTATTTAAAGAGAAAACCCGCTGCTGTCGAGTGGATTCCAACTCCCAGTGACCCTATAGCACAGAGTAGAACTGCCCGGTAGGGTTTTCGAGGAGCGACTGGTGGATTCAAACTGCCAACCTTTTAGTCAGTAGCCGATCTCTTAACCACTGCATCACCAGGGCTCCTATTTCAAGAGAAGTGTTGTTTTTGTTGGTAGGTGCTGTCAAGTTGGTTCTAACTAATAGCAACCCTATGTACAACAGAACGAAACACTGCCCCCTCCTGTGCCATGCCCACAGTCATTGCCATGCTCGAGGCCATTGTTGCAGCCACTGTCAACCCATCTCATTTAGGGTCTTCCTTTTCCGCTGACCCTGTACTTTACCAAGCATGATGTCCTTCTCCAGGGACTGATCCCTCCTGACAACATGTCCAAAGTATGTAAGACGTAGCCTCGCCACCCTTGCTTCTAAAGAGCTTTCTGGTTGTACTTCTTCCAAGACAAAAGAGAAGTGTATTAGTTATCTATTGCTTCAAAAGAAATTACCCCCTAATTTAGCAACTTATAACGATTTATTATATCACAATTTCTGTAGTTCGGGAATCCGGGAGTAGCTTTGCTGGTTGATTCTGGCTCAGGCATCGGCAGGGGCTGCAGTAGTTTCAAGAGCCACTTCCAAGCTCACTCACACGGCAGCCTCAGAAGATGGGCTTCCAAGGTCCCTCACGTGGGCTCTCCTGAGGGCTGTCTCACAACATGGCAGCTGGCTTCCCCCAGGGCAAGCAATCTAAGAGAGTGAGAGAATGCATGGAAGGAAAGTGCTGTCTTTTTATAGCTTAATTTCAAAGCTGACATAACCATCATTTTTGCTGTATTCTGTTCATTAGAACGAAATCATTAGGTCCAGCTCACACTCAAGTGGAGTAGATTGTATGAAGGTGTGAAGATCAGGAAGCAGGTATCATCGGGTACTGTCTTAGAGACAGCCTCCCACAAGGAGTTATACAATCTGTTTAAAATTTTTACGGTAATTTAAATACGTTTGTAAATGGGATTACCTAAGTGTAATTTAATCAAATAACAATTAACAACAAATCATAATTATTGTTCGCATTTCATATAAATCTTAAACCCGTTGCTGTCGAGTCAATTCCGGCTCACAGCGACCCTATAGGACAGAGTAGAGCTGACCAATAGGGTTTCCAAGGAGCAGCTGGTGGATTTAAACTGCCCACCTTTTTGGTTAGCAGTCGAGCTCTTAACCACTGCGCCCTCAGGGCTCCCATATAAAGTTTACTAGACTAATAATTAGAATAAAAATATTTATATGTTTTACTTTAAGGCTTAAAAAAACCTGGCTTTTAAATTTTGTACTTTAATAAACTGAATATTAATTTAAAATCCAAATTGAAAATAATCTTTTTGAATGAAAGGCCTCCATTTGGACATTGAAAACTCACGTTGACAGCTAATTTCATGGAGGGCTCTATGCTTCTATTTTTAAATGGGCCCCACTTTCCAGTTCGCTGCAATCCAGATGTCTCCCTATTGTCCCCCGCGCCCCCGCACATACTGAGATCAGCTGTTGGTTTTCATTTATCATTAAGCACTGTTTTTGTTACAGTAGAAAAATAATAGTATCTGTGTGTCTTCTAAGTGGGAAAATAAATGACAGAAGAGGTCACTTGATTTTCCTGTGCCTGAACCTAATTTCACCCATTTATACTCTGTTCTCTGTAGACATTTGAGCCTGAGACTTTTAACCTAAGTTAAAACCTAAGTAATTTAACATGCCCATCCACATTGAGTCATTTGGCTAGGAAAAAAATATGTTTGAGGATTAAATTTGAATATAACGAGAAGTTGCAACAAAAGGAGAGGTGGGAGAGTCACTGACGGACGACACAGTAAAATAATGAACGCATATTTACAACATTCACACACGTATCTCTGAAATGTTACAGAAGCATAGGGGTTGTAGGGGTTTGCTCTGTGGGTGCAGAGGGGAGCCCAGGAGAAAATTCACAAAGTAACTGAAGCCAAGCCTTAAAAGATGAGTGGGGTTTTTCTTGGCTGAGAGAACTTTATTACTTCTTGATGAAATCTGGGAATAAATATTCGAACCTTGACTTATTCTTTCCCACTTCAATTTGTTTCTTACAGTGCTCATTACAGTTTCAGTGCTTACATCCTCTCTCTGAGGGTCAGGATAACCTGCATACATTAAACTCACCAGTCTCATATAATAGTGTCAATCACTCCCAGCAGAATCACTTCTGTTAGAATTTAAAGATGCGGAACTTACTGTGCCTGAGAAGGTTCTGGGCGTACAGTCAGGAGTCCGGTGGTTGTGACCTGGCTCTGCTTCTTACTAACTGAATGACTTTGATTAGGGCAAAGCTGCTTTGAGTCTGTTTCCTTATCTATACATTGCAGATGGAAATAATCCCCATAGTCCCTGGTGATGCCAACAGTTAAGTTCTGCTAACTGAAAGGTTGGAGGTTCAAGTCCACCCAGAGGAACTTTGGAAGGAAGTCCTGGCAATCTGTTTCCCAAAAATAAGCCCTTGAAAACCCTGTGGAGAACAGTCCTACTCAGATAAACATGTAGAGTCAACATGAGTCAGTTTAGGCTCCAGGGCAAGTGCTTTCTGTTTTGTTTGGTTTGGTTTTCACCCGTCTCTAGGACTGCTATGGAGTTTAAAAGAGAGAAAGTATATGAAAACATGTTCTTAGCTGCGACGTGTTCTTGAAATGTGAGTTATTAGCCTCAAGAGTACTCAGCACAGAGATAGTCATACAGCAAGTGCTTCATATTTTTTTTAATAAACTTTATATTTTAGAATATTTTAAAATTTATGGAAAATTTTCAAAGACAGTACACAGAGTTCCCATATACCCCTCACCGAGCTTTAGCTTTCATTAACATTGCCGTTTTCCATTACTGGGGTACGCTCGTCAAAACTAAGAAACCAATGATGGTACATTAACAAAATCCCAAAGTTGACACGGATTTTGCCAGCTTTTCCAATAGTGTCCAGGATGCAATCTGTGATACCACGTTGCTTTACTTCTCACGCCTCCTTAGGCTCCCCTGCTCTGTGAAATTTCCTCAGTCTTTCCTTGTTTTCCATGACCTTGATAGTTTTGAGGAGTTCTGGTCAAGTACTTTGTAAAATGTCCTCCAATCTGGGTTGGTTTGTTGTTTTGTTTTCATTCAAAAACATTACACACAAATTGTTTTGTGATATTGGTTGCAATCCCCGCAATGTGTCAGCACTCTCCCCTTTCCCTTTCCACCCTGGGTTCTCTGTGTCCATTCATCCAGTTTCCTGTCGCTTCCTGCCTTCTTGTCATTGCTTCTGGGCAGGCATTGCCCATTTGGTCTCGTATACTTGATTGAACTAAGAAGCATAATCCTTATGTGTGTTGTTTGTTTTATAAACCCATTGCCGTTGAGTCCATTCCGACTCATAGCACCCCTATAGGTGAGAGTAGAACTGCTCCATAGAGTTTCCAAGGAGCAGCTGGTGGATTCGAACTGTTGACCTTTTGGTTAGCAGACATAGCTCTTAACCACTACGCGATCAGGGTTTCCGTTTGTTTTATAGGCCTGTCTAATCTTTGGCTGAAAGGTGGATTTTAGGAGTGGCTTCAGTTCTGAGTTAGAATAGTTCTACATTTTTCTCCATCTCTGTCTGGGACCCTCGATTGTGATCCCTGTCAGAGCAGTTGGTAGTGGTAGCTGGGCACCATCTAGTTCTTCTGGGCTCATGCTGGTGGAGGCTGTGGTTCATGTGGTCCATTAAACCTTTGGGCTAAAATTTCCCTTGTGTCTTTGGTTTTCTTCATTCTCATCTGCTCCGTATGGGATAGAACCAATAGATGTAGCCTAGGTGGCCGCTCTCAAGCTTTTAAGACCCCAGATGCTACTCACTGAAGTAGGATGTAGAACATTTTCTTTATGAACTATGTTATGCCCATTGACCTAGATGTCCCCGAGACCATGGCCTCAGCCTTTAGTCCCAATAAATCAGTCCCTCAAGGTGTTTGCATGTGTCTAGGAAGCTTCTGTGGCTTTGCATTAGTCAAGCTGTGCTGACTTTCCCTATATTGTGTGTTACCTTTCCTTTCACCAAAGTTAACATTTGTCTACTCTCTAGTTGGTGATTTCTCCTCCCTACCCCTTCCCTCCCTCATAATCATCAAAGATTGTCTTTTTCTGTGTGTAAATCTTTTCTTTTGAGTTTTTATAATAATGCCGAATTCTACTGACTAGAATTTCACTGAGAATTTTTGCATCTATATTCATGAGTGATATTGGTCTGTAATTTTCTTTTTTTGTGGTGACTTTGCTTGGCTTTTGTATCAGGGTTATGCTAGTTTCATAGAATGAATTTGGGAATATTCCTTCCTTTTCTATGTTCTGAAATATTTTGAGTAGTACTGGTGTGAACTCTTCTCTGAATGTTTGGTAGAACTCTCCAGTGAAGCTGTCTAGGCCAGGGTGTTTTTTTCTTAGAAGTCGTTTTTTTAAATTAATTTTTCAATCTCTTCTCTTGTTATGGGTCTGTTCAAATGTTCTATCTCAGCTTGTGTTATGTTAGGTAGGAGCCCTGGTGGCACAGTGGTTAAAAGCTCAGCTGCTAACCAAAAGGTTGGCAGTTTGAATTCACCAACAGCAACTTGGAAACATTATGGGCCAGTTCTACTCTGAAATATAGGTTTCCTAGGAGTCGGAATCAACTCGATGGCAACGGGTTTGGTTTGGTTTAGTTTGTTTCTAGAAATTTGTCCATTTCTTCTAGGTTGTGTTAGTTTCCCCTGTATTGTGTACTGTCTGACCCTTCACCCAAGATACCACTT
>NW_004444141.1:2401247-2402303 GCF_000243295.1 Trichechus manatus latirostris
ATCTGCAAACAGGGACAGTTTAACTTCTTCTTTACCAATTTGGATGCCCTTTATTTCTTTTTCTTGCCTTATTGCTCTAGCTAGAACTTTCAGCACAATATTAAATGAGAGTGGTATTAAAGGGCATCCTTGTCTTGTTCCTGTTCTCAAGGGGAATGTTTTCAGCCTCTCTCCATTAAGAATGAAGTTGGCTGTTTGTTTTGCATAGATTCCCTTTATTATGTTGAGAAATTTCCTTTGTATACCTATTTTACTGAGAGATTTGATCAGGAATTGGTGTTGGACTTTGTCGAATGCCTTTTCTGCATCAGTTGAGATGATCATGTGATTCTTTTCCTTTCTTTTATTTATGTGGTGGATTACATTGATTGATTTTCTAGTGTTGAACCATCCTTGCATACCTGGTATGAATCCTACCTGGTCGTGGTGTATTATTTTTTGATATGATGCTGAATTCTATTGGCTAGAATTTTGTTGAGAATTTTTGCATCTAATATTCATGAGAAATATTGTTCTGTAATTTTCTTCTTTTGTGGCATCTTTGCCTGGTTTTGGTATCAGGGCTATGCTGGCTTCATAGAATGAATTTGGAAGTGTTGCTTCCTTTTCTGTGTTCTGAAATACCTTGGGTAGTACTGGTACAAGCTGTTCTCTGGATGTTTGGTAGAATTCTCCTGTGAGCCATCTGAGTCAGGGCTTTGTTTGTTGGGTTTTTTTTTTCTTTATTACCTTTTCAATCCCTTCTCTTGTTATGGGTCTGTTCGGATTTTCACCATCACTTTGTGATAGTTTGGGTAGGTAGTGTGTTTCTAGAAATTTGTCCATTTCCTCTAGGTTTTCAAAGTTGTTGGAAGATAGTTTTTAATAATACTTTGTTATGATCCTTATTATTTCAGTTGGGTCTGCTGTAATGTCCCCCATTTCATTTCTTATTTGGGTTATTTGTGTCCTCTGCCGTTTTTCTTTTGTCATTCTGGACAGTGGTTTGTAGATTTTGTTGATTCTTTCAAAGAACCAACTTTTGGTTTTGTTGATTCTCTCTATTCTCTATTTCAT
>NW_004444141.1:2404316-2411206 GCF_000243295.1 Trichechus manatus latirostris
TGATCCTGTCTTCCACCGTTTCAAACCTGCTTCTCAGCCCTTCTTTGGCACTGTCCGTTTATGAAAACTTGTTTGTCTTTTGGATTTTTAATTGTGGTTTTTGTATGATTTCTAGTTGGGAACTTATTTTGGCATTTTTTTTTTCTTGCATTATTTTCCTGAATTCTTCCATTTTTTTCTGTATTTTCCCTGAATTTGTCAATTTTTTCATCATTTTTTGTGTTTTTTGCTTCAACCTTTGGATAGCTCGAGTATTAGAGATTTGAATTCCCTATCTGGTAGTTCTAGTGCCTTTTCTTCCACTGCAATGTCATCTGGTGTTTTATTTTGGACCCCTACTGGAACCATCTTGTCCTGTTTTTGTAAATGTTTTGATATTGTCAGCTGTCTTCAGGGCATTCAGTAGTTAGTTTTCTTGTTTATTGATTGTAGATTTGTTTGTTTGTTTGTTTGTTTTGTTTTATTTGGCTATGTCTGAGCAGGCGGACTGTGTGTTCTTTGTTGGTTGCTCATTTGTGGACACGATAGTTTTCACCTCCTTCTCCAATTGGCAGGGTCAGTCCCTCAGATATGGTACAGTAGGGCAGGTCTAGCTGAAGAGGAGTTGCTGGGGTGGGTTGTTTGTGGCACTTACTACGGCCACCAGGGTGGGTCGGTAATCAGTGCACGGTAGGTTCTGGTAGATCATGCCTGGGCAGCTTGGTTAAGCGCACGGTGCAGGTAGGCAGGTTGGAGGGGGGAGATTGTGATGTGTGGAGCTAAGGTGGGTATGGGAGAGAGGAGAGAGGAACAGTAGCCAAAAACCTACAAACAAAGAGGAGTGCTAGGGGAGCTTTCCATTGGAGTGGAGAGATGAGAGACTATGAAATGGAGAAAAACAAAATGGAGAAGAAAAAGAAAAAAATGAATAAGTAAAAATTAGAAAGAAAAGCAAATCTCCCAGGGATCCCACCAGTGTGGCTGCAAGGTCTGGGGAAGTTGCTCCCAGGCCATGAAGTACAGCCTGGCTAGAAGGGGTAGAGGTGTCAGTCACACCAGGTATTCAGGGGACAGGAAGAGAAGGAAAGTATAGAGCGATGAATAACTGAGTAATGAAGAAAGATGAAAATGGAAAAAGAGGGAAAAGAAAACAAAACAAATTAAAAAAAAAAGAACAAGACCCCCCCCCCCAAAAAAAAACATGAAAAATGAAATGTCCTCAGGGATCCCTCTGGGAATCTGCGCAAACTGAGGGGGTAGGTCCCAAGCCACGCAGTACTGTCCAGCTAGAATGGGATCCCAATTCGAGAAAAGAAAAAGAAAACAAACAAACAATTCAAAGCAAGCAAACAAAAGCCCTGGGATCCCACCAGCATGGCAGCACAGGCCGGGAAGCAGTCTCAGATTCAAGCAGTGTTTCACAGCCTTTTAGGAAGAAGCAAATATGGCAGATGAAGCCAAGTATTTGAGAGAAAAGAGGGGGAGGTGGTGAGAGGTAAGAAAGAGATCTAAAGAGCGGAAAAAAGCAACACCAGCAGCTAACAAATGGCACTGATGGAGCCAGCCAGTGTGGGCGGGTGGAATCCAAGCAACACCAGGGTGAAGCTGATGCTTCCCAGCCAAGAGACTGTGGCCGCAGGAAGCAGAGCAGGCTGAGTGGGGGTGAAGAATGGGTGGGGCGTGGGAAAGCATGTATGGCTGGATTCCAGTTTTCCTGTCTCCTTATGGAAGCTCCATGAAGCTGCTCTCCTGTACCCCCTGTTCGCTGGTCTCTGGTAGGAGTCCAAGATGGCGGATCTGTGCTGCGTTAGCTTATAGAGGACCTCTGCATGTGTCTCTCCTTGCGTTCTGTTCTCTGTCAGTTTCTTATTCCATTCAGTGCTTGGCTGAGGTCTTTATCTCTTCATTTGATGCTTAAGGTTTCAGGATTGCTGTTTTCTCTGTTTGGCTTAGTTTTTCAGATCTTTGCTGTGGAGGGTCAGCATGGTGCTTCTGTCTATAGTGCCATGTTGCCCGGAAGTCTCAAAGAACCAACTTCTGGTCTTGTTGATTCTTTCTGTTGTTTTTCTGTTCACTGTTTCATTTATTTCTGCTCTAATCTTTATTATTTCCATTCTTCTGCTTCCTATGGGCTACTTTTGGTGTTCTCTTTCTAATTGTTTGAGCTGTAGGGTTAATGTTTTGATTTTGGCATATTGTTTTTTGATGTGTGCATTTATTACTATAAATTGACCTCTAAGCACTGTTCTGTCCCAAAGGTTTTGGTATGATGTGTTTTCGTTTTCATTTAATTCTAGGAATTTTTTTACACCGTCTATAATTTCTTCTGTTATTCAATTGTTTTTATGCAAAGTGTTACTCAGTTTCCATGTATTTGATTTTTTTCCCTTGGTCTTCCTGTTGTTGATTTCTAATTTTATGGTGTTGTGATCTGAAAGAATGCTTAGTATTATTTTGATGATTTGGAATTTATAGAGGATTGTTTTGTGGCCTAAAATGTGGTCTATGTTGGAGAATGTTCCATGCGTGTTGGATAAGAATGTATACTTTGCTGCTCTTAGGTGAAGTGTTCTATATACGTCTATAAGGTGAAATTGGTTGATTTCGGCCTTTAGATCTTCTGTGTCTTTATTGAGTTTCTTTCTAAATATTCTGTCCTTTACCAAGAGTGGTGTGTTGAAGTCTCCTACTATTATTGTGCATGTGTCTATTTCTATTTTCACTGTTATTAGAGTTGGTTTTATGTATTTTGGAGCCCTGTCGTTGGGTACACAGATATTTATTAAGGTTATGTCTTCTTCGTGGATTGTCCCTTTAATCATTATATAATTTCTTTCTTGTCTTTTATGGTTGATTTTACCTTAAAGTCTATTTTACCTGAGATTTGTATTACAACTCCTGCCCTTATTTGGTTACTGTTTGCTTAATATACATTTTTTCATCCTTCGATTTTTAATATATTTATGTCTTTGTGTCTGTGATGGTTAAGATTGTATGTCAGCTTGGCTAGGCCATTATTCTCAGTGTTTTAGCAGTTGTATAATGTTGTGATCACCCCCATGATGGAATCTGCTGAGTGGTACCGGCAGAGGCGGGTTCTCTGGCAGCTTACCGCCCCCTCAGTTTCATCTCTGCCTTCCACCAGTTACTTTCTGCCTACTCGCCTTGCCAAGGTTTTTGGCTTGTTCCAGACTCAGGAGCTGCCTCTTGTTGTCTCATCTCCAGTTTGTGGGACTTGAGCTAGCAGCTTACCTGTTGATCTTGGAATTCACTGAACTTCTCAGCCTGCGAGCAAGAGTCCAGTTCCCTGACCTGCCGACCTTGGGTTCACCAGCTTCTACAGCTACGTAAACTGGGAGAGGCCTCTACCCTGATCTGTGGACTTGGGATGTTTTAGCCTCTACAATTGCGTGAGCTATTTCCCTGATATGAATCTCTATATATATATATTTATAAGCTTTACTGGTTTTGCTTCTCTAGAGAACCCAGCCTAAGACATTTGGTACTGAGAGTGGTTCTAGAGAAACAAAATCATAAGGACGAGTTTTCTAAATTGGTTCTCAAGTCTGGTTAGTTCTTAAAGATGTTGATGACTCTGCTTCCAGCAGTAAAGAGGGCACTGCTGGCCCATGGAGTGAGGTGGCGATACAAATATGCAAAATATCACCTCCAGTAGATCAGGTATTGGTGAAAGGCGAGCCTCTGGGTGAACACATGTGTGATATCTTTCTACAGCTTTGTCAGAACGAGAAGTATAGGGAAGCTGGTTGGTTGGTCCTACTTTCGCTAGACAAACTGGTGAAAGAAAGAGATGTGCTCAGGGCTTCAGAGTCAAAGCTCAAGTGCCGCATAAATGACCTCAAGGCTTCCACTTGTCCTTTGAAGGAAAGCCTTATTTCTTGTAGTAACAGAGCTGAAATTGCTGAAAGCCAAACCCAGACTCTTATTGCAAGAGTAGCTGAATTACAGTGCCACCTCAATTGCCAGCCTCAAGAGGTGTCTGAAATTAAAGAGTGAGCATTGATTGGGAAGAAATGGGATCCTGAAACTTGGGATGGGGACATATGGGCAGATAATCAGGGAGCTGGAGACACTGAGCCCCTAAATTCTGTTGAATCACTCCTGCCAACAGAACCACTCCCACCTGAAGAGCTTACTTCATGTTTGTCTGTTACACCACCCTGCCCAGAAAAACCATTAGCCCCTCCACTCCCATCTAATGAGATTAACCCTAGCCCAGCTGCTTCTAAAGAGCCCTTGCCTGAGTCATTGCCTGGGGCATCGCCTGAGGCAGATGCTTTACGAGACAATGCTGAATGTTCTCAAAACAATTCCACACTACCAGTTCTAGCTTCTAGACCTATAACTAGACTTAAGTCCCAGCGAGCCCCAAAAGGTGAAGTACAGAGTGTGACCCAGGAGGAGGTATGCTACACTCCAAAAGAATTAGTTGAGTTTTCTAATATGTACAGAAACCTGAGGAATATGTGTGGTAATGCCTATTAAGCGTGTGGGATAATGGTGCAAGGAACATAAAGATGGATCAATCTGCGTTCATTGATATGGGTCCACTAAGCACAGATTCTTCATTCAATGTTTCAGCTCGGGAAGTTAGGAAAGGATCTCATAGTTTGGTTGGGTTGTTGAAGCATGGATTACGAGGTGGCATACACTGAATCAAGTTGAAGTGCCAGACCTTCCTTGGTATACTATAGAAGAAGGTACCCATAGGCTTAGGGAAATTGGCATGCTAGAGTAGATTTATCAGGTTAGACCCACAGACCCACATATGGAATTCCCAGAGGACACACCTTTTACCTCAACTGTGAGGAACAAATTTGTGAAGGGAGCTCCTGCATCCTTGAAGTCTGCTGTGATTGCTATTTTATGTAAATCATATTTGACAGTGGGAACTGCCCTAACTGAATTAAGACACCTAACGACAATGGGGCTGATTGGACCCCGTGGTAGTAGGGGCCAAGTGGCTGCACTCAATCGACAAAGACAAGGTGGGCGTGGTTACAGTAATGGACAGTGGAATCAAGGCAGTAATCAAAATAGTCTGACTTGTATAGATTTATGGCATTCGCTACTTAGTCATGGTGTCCCTAGAAGTGAAATAGATGGGAAATCTACTAAATATTTACTTGATCTGTACAAACAGATGAATTCTAGGTCAGGTGAACAGCAATCTAACTCGAATCGCCAGAATAGAGAGTCACGGTCCCTCCATCAATTGCCAGATTTGAGTGAGTTTAAAGACCCACAACCCCTTGAATGAAGGGGAGGTCAAGTTCCCTTGAGGAAGGACTCCAATACACTGCCAAGAATTTTTGCTGTTAATCTTTCTCCCAGCCTTCCCCAAAGGGATCTACGGCCTTTTACGAGAGTGACTGTTCCTTGTGGAAAAGGAAATAATCAGACTTTTCGGGGATTACTGGATACTGGCTCTGAACTGACACTAATTCCAGGAGACCCAAAACGTCACTGTGGCCCACCAGTCAGAGTGGGGGCATATGGAGGTCAGGTTATTAATGGAGTCTTGGCTCATGTCCGTCTCACAGTAGGTCCAGTGTGTCCCCAAACCCATCCTGTGGTGATTCCACCAGTTCCAGAATGCAAAACTGGAATAGGTATATGCAGAAACTGGCATCTGGATATATGGTATATGCAGCAACTGGATCCCTGACACATGGAGTAAGGGCTATTATGGTAGGGAAACCAAGTGGAAGCCATTAGAACTGCCCCTACCTAGGAAAATAGTAAACCAAAAGCAATACCACATTCCTGGAGGGATTGCAGAGATTACTGCCACCATTAAAGACTTGAAGGATGCAGGGATGGTGATTCCCACCACATCCCTATTCAACTCACCTATTTGGCCGTGCAAAAAACAGATGGAACTTGTAGAATGACAGTACATTATCAAAAACTTAACCAACTGGTGACTCCGATTGCAGCTGCTGTTCCAGATGTAGTTTCATTGCTTGAGCAAATTAATATATCTCCTGGTACTTGGTATGCAGCTATTGATCTGGCTAATGCCTTTTTCTCCATACCTGTTTCAAAGGACCACCAGAAGCAGTTTATCTTCAGCTGGCAAGGCTAACAATACACCTTCACTTGCCTACCTCAGGGCTACATCAACTCTCAAGCCTTATGTCATAATTTAGTCCACAGGGACCTTGATTGCCTTTCCCTTCCACAAGACGTCACACCGGTCCATTACATTAATGACGTTATGCTGATTGGACCTAGTAAGGAAGAAGTGTCAATGACTCTGGACTTATTGGTAAAACATTTGTGTGCTAGAGGGTGGGAGATTAATCCCACAAAAATTCAGGCACCTTCCACTTCAGTGAAATTTCTAAGGGCCCAGTGGTGTGGGGCATGTTGAGACATTCCTTCTAAGGTGAAGGATAAGTTATTGCATCTTGCTGCTCCCACAACTAAAAAGGAGGCACAACGCCTAGTGAGTCTCTTTGGATTTTGTATGCAACATATTCCTCATTTGGGTGTGCTACTCCGGCCTATTTATCAAGTGACTCGAAAAGCTGCTAGTTTTGAGTGGGGACCAGAACAAGAGAAGGCTCTGCAACAGGTTCAGGCTGCTGTGCAAGCTGCTCTGCCGCTTGGACCATATGATCTAGCTGATGGGGTGCTTGAAGTGTCAGTGGCAGATAGAGATGCTGTTGGAGTCTTTAGCAGGCCCCTATTGGTGAATCATAGCGCAGACACTCAGGATTTTAGAGCAAAGCTCTGTCATCCTCTGCAGATAACTACTCTCCTTTTGAGAAACAACTTTTGGCTTGTTACTGGGCCTTAGTAGAGACTGAATGCTTAACCATGGGACACCAAGCCACCATGAGGCCTGAGCTGCCCATCATGAACTGGGTGTTGTCTGACCCACA
>NW_004444141.1:2412130-2422553 GCF_000243295.1 Trichechus manatus latirostris
CAACCTGGTGGCAAATTGATTACACTGGACCACTTCCATCATGGAAAGGGCAGCATTTTGTCTTTACTGGAATAGACACTTACTCTGGATATGGATTTGCCTTCCCTGCACACACTGCTTCTGCCAAAACTACTGTCTGTGGACTTACAGAATGCCTTATCCACTGTCTTGGTATCCCACACAGCATTGCCTGAGATCAAGGAACTCACTTCACAGCAAATGAAGTGCGGCAGTGGGCCCATGCTCATGGAATTCACTGGTCTTACCATGTTTCCCATCATCCTGAAGCAGCTGGCTTGATAGAACGATGGAATGGCCTTCTAAAGACACAACTACAGTGCCAGCTAGGTGGCAGTACCTTGCAGGGTTGGGGCAGTGTTCTCCAGGAGGCTGTCTATGCTTTAGACTGGCATCCAATATATGGTGCTGTTTCTCCCATAGCCAGGATTCACGGGTCCAGGGATCAAGGGGTGGAAATGGGAGTGGCACCACTCGCTATTACCCCTAGTGACACACTTGCAAGATTTTTGCTTCCCGTACCCTCGACTTTATACTCTGCAGGCCTAGAGGTCTTAGTTCCAAAGGGAGGACTGCTCCCACCTGGAGACACATCACTGATTCCATTGAACCAGAAGTTAAGAATGCCACCTGGCCACTTTGGGCTCCTTATGCCTCTGGATCAACAGGCAAAGAAGGGAGTTACCATACTGCCTGGTGTGATTGATCCTGATTACCAAGAGGAAATCAGATTGATATTACATAATGAGGTAAAGAGGAGTATGTCTGGAATGCAGGAGATTCCTTAGGGTATCACTTAGTACTACTGTGCCCTGTGACTAAAGTCGATGGAAAAGTACAGCAACCTAATTCCGACATAACTACTAATGACCCAGACCCTTCAGAAATGAAGGTTTGGGTCACCCCACCAGGCAAAGAACCACGACCAGCTGAGGTACTTGCTGAGGGCAAAGGGAATACAGAATGGGTGGTGGAAGAAGGTGGTTCTAAATACCAGTTATGGCCATGTGACCAGTTGCAAAACAGGGACTGTAATTGCTATGAGTATTTCTGTTTTGTATCTGTGCATCTAATATTTTTGTTTCCTTCACTTATAAAATATAAGATGTAAACATGGCTAGTGTGTTTTTGATTGTACGTGTGTTATTTGTATCATGTTAGGTGGAAGTATGACTTTGTAATCATCTTTATTCAGAGATTACGTATGGTTTCAGGAGATGTGTACAGGTGCCAAGTTGACAAGGGGTGCATTGTGATGGTTAAGATTGTATGTCAACTTGGCTAGGCCATTATTCTTAGTGTTATAGCAGTTGTATAATATTGTGATCACCCCCATGATGGAATCTGCTGAGTGGTACCGGCAGAGGTGGGGCCTGTGCAGCTCACCACCCTCTCAGTTTCTTCTTTCTGCCTTCTGCCTGTTACTTTCTGCCTGCTCGCCCTGCCAAGCTTTGGCTTGTTCCAGACTCAGCAGCTGCCTCTCGTTGCCTCACCTCCGGTTTGTGGGACTTGAGCTAGCAGCTTACCTGTTGATCTTGGAATTCGTCAAACTTCTCAGCCTGCGAGCAAGAGTCCAGTTCCCCGACCTGCTGACCTTGGGTTCACCAGCTTCTGCGGCTACGTGAACTGGGAGAGGCCTCTACCCTGATCTGTGGACTTGGGACGTTTTAGCCTCTACAGTTGCTTGAGCTAATTCCTTGATATAAATCTCTATATATATTTATACACTTTATTGGTTTTGCTTCTCTAGAGAACCCAGCCTAAGACAGTGTCTAGTGTGTGTCTCTTGTAGACAGCATATTGATGCGTTGTGCTTTTTTAATCCATTTTGCCACTCTCTGTGTCTTTACAGGTACATTTAAGTCATTTACATTCATTGTGATTACCGATTGGTATGAGTTTATTGCTGTCATATTGTTTTGCTTTTTTTTTTCCTGTGTTGCTGACGTTTTCTTTGTTCCTGTCTTAGTCACCTACTGCTGCTACAACAGAAATACCACAAGTGGATGGTTTTAATGAAGAGAAGTTTATTTCCTCACAGTCAAAGTAGGCTAAAAGTCAAATTCAAGGTGTCTGCTCCAGGGGAAGGCTTTCTCTCTCTCGTCCTTCTCATCAGTGTTCCCCCAGACTAGGAGCTTCTTGGCACAGGGACCCCGGTCCAAAGGGATGCACTGTGCTCCCGGCACTGCTTTCTTGATGGTATAAGGTCCCCCTGTCTCACTGCTCACTTCTGTCTTTTATATCTCAAGAGATTGCCTCAGGACACAATCCAGTCTTGTAGATCAGGTCCTGCCTTACTAACACAACTGCCACCCATCCTCCCTCATTAACGTCATAGAGGCAGGTTTACAACATACAGGAAAATCACACAGTACCAGGAATCATGGCCTAGCCAAACTGATACACACATTTTTGGGGGGACATAATGCAAACCATCACAGTTCCTCTTAACTTTCCTCTGCTGAATTCCTTTTTTTTATGGATTTTCTTTTCTTTCATTATTATAGATTTTGTGTTTACTGAGACTTTATGTTCTTCTTTTTTATTCTGATGAGTAGGTTTGTTTGCTTTCTTTGTAGTTACCTTTAAATTTACCGTTATCTTCATAAGTTTAAACCAATCTTTTATTACTTGATATTGCATTGACTTCCTCTTCATTTGAAAGTTCTGTATCTACACCATTTATTATCCCTTCTATTGTTTTGATGTTGTCATTTACAGATTGATGTCTCTGGTTCCCTGTTTTAAGTCTTTTAGCTTTGTTTTATTATTGAGAGTTCTTTAGCTAGGTGGTACCTGGCTGATGCTGTCCTGTGCCCTAGTCTCTGGTTGTTGTCTGATGTTGTTGGTTTTCAAACCAAAGGACTCCTTTTAATATTTCTTGTAATTTTTGCTTGGTTTTTACCAATTCCCTTAATTTCTGTTTACCTGGATATGTCTTAATTTCACCATCGTATTTGAGAGAGAGTTTTGCAGGATATATTATTCTTTGTTGGCAGTTTTTTTTTTCTTTCAAGGTTTTATATATGTCATCTCATTGTCTTCTTGCCTACGTAATTTCTGCTGAGTAATCTAAGTTTAGTCTATCGTTTCCCATCTGTAAGCGATGTTGTTTTTCTTGAGGTGTTCTCAGGATTCTTTGTTTTTCTTTAGTTTTGGCAAGTGTGATTATGACACGATTTGGTGACTTTCTTTTGGGGTCTATCCTATATGAGGTTCCTTGAGTGCCTTGGATGGTCAGCTTTTTGTTTTTCATTATATTTGAGAGGTTTTCTGTCAGTAAATCTTCAACAATGTTCTTTGTGTTTTCCATTTTCTCCCTGTTGTGGAACTCTGATCACATGGAAATTTTTGCTCTTGATTGTATCTCACATAATTCTTAGGTTTTCTTCATTCTTTTCTCTGGTTTTTCCTCAAACAAAGCGGCAGACTTGGATTGTCTTCAATTTCGCTGACTCTGTCTTCCATTGTTTCAAAATAGGCTCCTAAAACCTTCTATTGAGTTGTCCATTTCTGAAATTTTGTTGTTTATCTTTTGGATTTCTAGTTGCTGTTGTTGTATGATTTCTAATTGTTTATTTTGACGTTTTATTCTTGCATTATTTTCCTGAATTATTCTATTAGTTTGTCTGTGTTTTATTTAATTTTGACTATGTCTTTGCCGGTTTTATCTGTGTTTTCATGATCCTGTTTATTTTTTGCTTGTTTTCCCTGATCTCTTCTTAATCTCTTGTAGGGCACTAAGTATTTGCCTCTTGAATTCCATATGAGGTAGTTCAACTGTCTTTTCTTCTACTGGAAGGTCATCTGATTCTTTATTTTGGTTATTACTTGCTGGAGCCATCTTGTCTTGCTTTTTTATATGTTTTGATATTGTCTGCTGTGTCCAAGACATTATGCTATTATTTTTCTTTATTGATTGATTGTATGTTCATTTGTTTCATCCTGCTTCTTTGTTTTGTTTTGATATGTCAGGGAGGGTGGGCCAGGTGTGGTTTGCTGCTTGCTCATCTGTAGGCACACTAGCTCTCACCACCTTGTCTGTGTGGGCAGGGCAGCAGCAGGTAGGATAGCCTGCTTTGCTGTACAATGGTTTGGCAAGGTTTCTGAGGGCAGACTGGGTAGGAGTTGCCTCCTGATGTTGGTCCAGTGGTGTGGGAGTGTTCACAGCCCCTCACCAGATAGGCAGGGATGGCAGGCAGTGAGTGGTATGGGCTTGCTTCCCTCCATTCAGCAACTGGTTGAGTGGCAGGAGGGGAGGGTCAGTGCAGACGTGGTGCAGCAGTGCACCTGAGCCGGTCACACTCTAGCCACAGTGGCACAGTGAGGGCTGGTAGCGGGGGGGGGGGAGGTACAAGGCTAGGTGGGGGAAACAAAGAAAAGAGGTAGAAAGAAAAAAATGAGGGGTATCCAGTAGATGGGTCAGGGCAGACCTGTGGGCCGGCAGGGAAGTGGGGGAGGTGGCAGATGGGGTTAGGTGGGAGGTATAAAGTGGTGGGCTGGAGTGCCTCTCTAGCCATGGCAGTGTGGTGTGGCTCAGTGGGAAGGCGGGAAAGTGGCTTATAGGGCAAAGTGGGAGGTAAAGAAAATATACATATACAAAATATAAATAAATAAAATAAAAAATGGTACTGCAGGAGCCATCAGGTAAGGGCAGGGCAGACCTTGGGTAGCGGTGCGCCAGTGTGTCTCTTGCCAAGGCAGAGCAGCATGTCCTGGAATGAAGGTGTAGAGGTGTGTACAGAGCTAGGTGGGAGGGAGAAAGAAAAAGAGGAAATGGAAAAAATAAAATAGAAATAAAAACCAATCAATAATAAAACAGTGCAGACGGAGCCAGCAGGTGGAGGTGAAGAGGGACCTGAGCTGGCAGCGGGCTGGTAGCTCTCCACCTATGGAGGGCCTGGCGGGAGGGGGTAGAGGTGGTGTAAGGGGCTAGGTGGGAGGGAGAAAGAAAAAGGAAGATAGGAAAAAAATGGTGCGGCGGCAGCCAGCAGGTGGGGGTGGGGTCAACCCGGGCTGGTGGCAGGCCAGTGTCACTTTAGCCTGGACAGTGCAGCATAGCTCAGCAATAAGGGGTACAAGTAGGGTACGGGGCTAGGCGGGAGGGAGAAAGGAAAGGAAGAAAGGGAAAAATGATGTGGCAGGAGCTAGTCGGTGGGGGTGGGGCAGACCCCGCTGCCGGTGGGCTGGTGTCACATTAGTCAAGGCAGCTCGTCATTCCTGCGCTGGAAGGGGTACAAGTGGGGCACAGGGCTAGGTGGGAGGGAGAAAGAAAAGGAGGAAAGAGGGGAAAAAAATGGTGTGGCAGGAGCTGGTGGGTGAGGCCGATGTCTCCCTAGCCTTGTCTTGCCAACGTGGCATGACATGGCCCAGTGGGAGCAGGTAGAGGTGAGATATGGGTAGGTGGGAGGAAGAAAGGAAAGGGGGAAAACGGCGGGGCAGAAACTGGCAAGTGGGGGCTGGGCAGACCCAGGCTGGCGGTGGTGGGCTGGTAGCTCTCTAGCCAAGGCAACTAAGTGTGGCCCATCAGGAGGGTTGGAGGTGGTGTATGAGGCAGAAGGATGACGAGTGGGAAAGCATGTTTCTCTGGTTACTGGGTGCACTGTCTTTTTGGGAGCTCCCTGCAGTTGCCTTCCCATACTACTTGTCTGGGGTTGTTGATGTCTGTGTTCCAAGATGGTTACGCTGTGCCTTGTAGTTAGCAAGGGACCTCCACTGCAACTCTCTCCTTATTCTGTTTCCCTTCAGTTTCTTCTTCTATTTGGTGTTTGATCTATTTCTCTATCCCTTCATTTGATGCTTATGGTTCTAGGATTGACGTTTCTATCTGATTTACTTAGTTTTTTGGTCTTTGCTGCAGAGGGACGGCATGATGTGTCTGTCTAGGGTGCCATGTTGGCTTCGTCTCCTAGTTCGTTGTTTTTGCTGGGATTAGACCATGGATTAAGGTTTTTGGAAAAAATATCACAGAGGTGAAGTGCCCTTCTCATCACATCATATAAGGGTACAAATATGCACGTGACATCACTGTGATGTTGACTTTAATCACTTGGTTATGGTAGTGTTTGCCAGGTTTCTCCAGTGTAAAGTTGCAGTTTTTCCCTTTCCATACTCTGTTTTTGCAAATGAGTCACTGGGTCCATCCGCTTCTCAGGAGGGTGGGGTATAATCACACTGGACATAAAAGGCTTCTTATATTGTTACATATATTAGTGAGAATTTTTTCTGTAAGGAAACTTAATACTTCTAAAATGAGCAGATAACGGAGGCAGTTATTGATTGATTTGAAGTTCCTTTTTCATTTCCTGCTTACTTAACCTCTGGTAAGAAGGCGAAGGCTAGCCTTTCAGCCAATTGGCAGAGGGGAGGTGGGAGAATGAAGAGCCAACAAAGACAGAAAATCCACAAACTATAGAACAAGTCTCTTCATTCCTTAGAGTTGACTATCATCCCAGCCATGCCAGTCCCAAAGAGCTGAGCTTCATAATGTGCCAAACCTCCCTCCTGGGTTATCGGCAGATGTCAACTGTTGAGTAACAGCATCGGGCTTCTCCCCCACTCGATCCTTTGCCTAAATACTAGTCTTTTGCTATGGACTGGGGAAGCAAAGTGCTGTACTCATTATTAAATTCTGCCCTGGAAGGCAACCTCTAAGGAAAATTCTTGAAATGAAGTTTTATGGCTTTATAAGTTAGGGTTCTTAATTGCAATTAATAGAAACTGACTGTAGATGATTTCAATAGAATTTTTTGTTTTTAATTGAAAGGATATTGGCTAAATGTCAGAATCAACAGGAAGGATATATTAAAAATTTAATAATCAAAATAACATTTATTTAATTTCTTAAAACTGATCAAGGTAAAATGGTGTGTGGAAGTTTCTACATCAATTTCAAAGTCTGAAGACTATTTTAGTGGAAATATGGGTGAATATTCCATTTTATTTACTGTTCTATATGTATGCTTCTTCACGTATTTTTTCTCAAATGTACCCCCATTTTCACAGTGGTAAATATCGACAATAAAGTGAAAAATTAGAAGACCATCAATGCAAGACTAGCATATTTTAAGTTTTTCCCACAATGGGCATTTTGAAGAGTAATTGCTATTACCTAGAATTGATATAAATCAGTGAGGGCTGTTATGATGTGTTTATGTTATTTACTAAGGATTTTTGAGATCACATTAATGTGTCTTCTCTATAGAACCCAAGGTGCTTCCATGTATATGTCCCATTGAAGTGGAAAGAATGATGATTACTCAAACTACATAACCCAATATTTTCTTTGCTCCTGCTAAGACGGCTGCTAAACTGGACTGTCAAGATAGGTTCAGAGATAGGGAAGAAGGAAAAGAAAGGAGGAGTATGATGTAGGGTCAGGCTTGATTCGGAAAGAATCTAGCTTTTGGGGTCTTCACCTTTGATTTCTTGAACTCAGAGTAAACATACTTCCACCAATTTCCTCAATGTTCAATTTTCTTTAAAATGTCTTAAAGTATCAAAGATCATTTCCATTGGAAAACTTCCATTGGCCACCATTTTGTTTATTATAGCATACTGAACGATACATCAAAATTTGTGTACATATTGATACTTTTATTTATATGAAAAATGTGGTCAGAATTTGTCTCCTGTTTTGAAAGGAACTGTAGAAAGACACAATAGATTGCATGTTAAATAATCAGAGGCTCTTTGGTAGCTCAATGGTTAAGAGCTCAGGTTTTCTGCTGCTAATGAAAAGGTTGGTGGTTTAAACCACCAGTGGCTCCACGGGAGAAAAGACCTGGCCATCTGCTCCTGTAAGGTTTACAGCCTAGGAAGCCCTTTGGGGCAACTCTACTCTGTCATATAGAGTCATTATGGGTCAGAGTCAACTCCATAGCACACAACAATAACATGTTGAATAATCATATTTTTAAAAGAAAGCTCACTTTAATTTTATATAAAAATTCATCTCATAAGGGTAGGTCAGACTTTCATATTCTGTAAGTTTGAATGTGTTGGATTATTTATTACTAAATGAATTCTAAGATGGCAGCAAAGAAATGTTACTATAAGAGCTGCCATTTGTTGAGCAGTTACTATGCACCAGGCACTGTGGTTAGTACTTTACATACCTTATCTCATTTAGTCTTTAGAATAATACTAGGGGCAGATATTATTATCTCCATTTTACAGATGGGCAAATTGAATGATAGACAGGTAAGTAACATCCAAGATCAGAAAACCAGTACGTTGTAGCAGAGACCAGATTCTGCCTGCTCTAAACAACAATTTGCCTAGGTATTCCTATGGCGAAATCAAATTCAGATCAGTATTATCTTGGCGGCATCAAGTTATTATGCCATCTCATACCTTTATTACACATCAATGCTTAAACCTAGAAACTAGAAAAGCATGCTTACAAAAAACTTCTCTTAAATACAAACGAGGAAAGCAATTGGATGTAGGTTCATTGCACTACGTTATGTTTAGGATTTTATCTTGGCATGCTCCTGGCAAATCAATCTCACCCTGAAAATGCTCTGCAGAACCTGACTAGGGAAAATAAATGATACAAAATTGATGGTTTTGATAGAACGTGTGTTACTTCTAGCCTAATGCCATTTTCAATATACCAGTGCCAACGTCCTGTGTTGATATGTTAGGTAGAGTCGTTCGGGATGCCAATCAATTAGTAACAGAAAAGTTGGGCAAGGTTAGGCTAAAACCTAACATACATCCTTTTAACTGGAAGAAAAATTACGGAAGGTTCAATCACCTTTTTGCCGCATTTTCACCACTAGGAGGCTTCTGGTATAAAGAAGCAAACACTTAACATTCAGGAAAATCAAATTCTAATCCAAGCATTAGTATTAATCCAAGCTCTATTACTAACTAATATGAATGAATAAATGAACTGATTCACGTCACCCCAGGCAAATGGTCAGATATGACGGTCAGTAATTGTGTTGGGTAAAGACACTGCCTTGTCAAAATGGGTTATAATAAAAGTAAGGTCTGAGTCTTAACTAGTATAGTCAAGATCTACACTCAGAATTTGAAGCCAGGTCTTTGACTCTTTCTGTGTCCTTTCCACCATGGAACACTGTGCATTTTGATTATAAAGGGCAGAAGCTGGCTCTGGCTCCTCTTGGGAAAGGTACCTCTCTTAAAGGCAGACTAGTGGTGTATTTTATGTGTTCTTTCTTAATCTAATTAACAACACAGGTGTTTTTATTTCGATATTTTGACTCAAAGGGTCTCTGAAAGGATAGAGAACTTGTGCTAAATAGATGAAAAGTTGTTGGTTTTAAAGAAACCTCCTTTGGAACGTAGACAATAGTACATTTTAAATAAGTTTTGTTTCATATTTTTAAAAAGCAGATTAATATTTGATCCAATTAAGTCTTGAGGATAGCACAAATCCTCTTAGCGAGGGACATCCATTTTTCATTAGGACGAAACTCTTACGGTGCATTTGACATGCCCGCCCAGAGGTCAGGTGACGGTGAGACCTAGGGGGAAGGCTGAAACGCTCAAACAGAACAGAGAAAGGAGCCTTGGGTTTCCAAGAGCAGATTGGGAGAGAGGTGCTAAGATGCTCAGAAAACACTGGGGTGCAGGAAGGAGGGTCATTGAAGGGGGGTCCAGGAAGAGGGATGGGCCTGGCTATGCAAAATGGCCTTAGGCAGAATTCCCTAAGAAGTTAGCAGCCCTCTGTGAGATTCCGAGGCAGAAGGATCTAGGACGAGAAGGCTCTGTGTTCCATATGGGTCCCTGGATGGTGCAAACGGCTCGCACTCTACTACGAACCTAGAGGTTGGGGGCCCCAACCTACCCAGGGGCACAGCTGAAGAAAGGCCTGGTGATCTGCTTCTGAAAAGATTACATCCAAAAAAGAAAAACCCTATGGAACAGTTCCATACTGTAATACATAGGGTCGCCATGAGTTGGAATCAACTTGATAGCATGGGTTTTACTATACAGTGCTGTAATGCAATCCCCCACTTCCTTGTCATCCTCTAAGCCTTTAGGAAAACCGCCACCTGGTGTGGTCTTTATTTGACATAATGAAGAAGACGCCATTTACCACTTGGGGTCTGATATGAGACTCTGGTGTGAGACAGATGCAAGGCCCACAGTCGAGTGAGAAGAGACCAGGATTTCTCCAAGCAATTTGTAGAAATTTAGGGGCCTCAACGGATAGGGGCTTGCACTATTACGAAATGTTAAAGAGAAAGTTGGCCTTAGTGAATAGAAGGTATACAAAAAGAATCTAGCTGAATTTTAGACCGAAATTGACTCTTTTCGTCCTAGAACATCCCTGACAAACTGGTACCCTTTGCTTGGTCCCTTAGGGTGTTTGAGTTCCCAGGTTTTTTAATACCTGTCCCCTTTCTGGAAAACATGTCCCCTGTCTGGA
>NW_004444141.1:2424198-2433486 GCF_000243295.1 Trichechus manatus latirostris
CCCTGTCTGGACAGCATGTCCCCTTTCTGGACAGCATGCCCCCTGTCTGGACAGCATGCCCCCGGTCTGGACAGCTCCAGTCTTCCTTACCGTGGCCTGAAATGTGCCTTCTCAGGAGTAGTCCTGTCCACTGGATTAGATTTTGTCTGCATTTCAGAAAGCTCACGCAATTGATAATTAACTTCTAATTCTAATTAAATACTTTAATTACATAAGTAATCAAGGTTATTTGAGGAAAAATCAGGAAGTACAGACAAGCCAAAAAAATTCTAAAATCCTACTACATTTTAATTTTAATAATTTGTAGCTAATTGCTTTTTTAAATTACATCATAAAATTTTTTATCTAATCAAGGAATGGTTGATATCGTTCTAGATAGCTATGGATTTCACGTTCCAACTTTTAATTTTAGCTATATGGAAGTATTTAAAAAGCATATTATATAATTTATTGCCTTTAAGAAAAAGTAGAAATATATAACTTAGCTTTTTGATGATTTGGGCCATACATGAATTTCTTTTTTATCAAGTATTTATTCAGCACCTGCTATGTGCAGGTGCTCCACAGCAGTGGTGGAAGGATGAATAAACCAGCTCTGGAAGAACTAATAACCAAATTTAGGATACGTGTGCACAATCATATAATTTCCAGGCATGGTTATAGTTCCATGCTGGAAGTAGGTATAAACTGATTGGAAACATAGAGGAAGGACTAGCTCGCTGCCTGAGAAAGTCGGAAAAGTCATCATATTGAATATCAGTTATTATACTGGATTGTCACTAGAAGCTGATGGTTTGGGACAGAGTTGAAAAAGTTAGCTTGTCATCTCCCTGCATATAGTGACTGTCCCCTTGACTGATAAGGATTCCAAATAGACATGCCTGTCTCATGGCACACTAAAAGCCATCTAATGGTGACTGAGTCGTGGGATTCATGATTTCCTCATCCCTCACCATACATGAGAAGTACCCTTTGTCTGTACTTCCAAAGGGCAGAAGACACAGCAATGTTTATTTCTCTCTCCCAAAGCAAAACCAAAAACCCAAAACAGAACAACTCTTCTCTCTCTCTGCTTATCAATCCAATCACCACTGTCTATCTGCTGACACGGTTGATGTTGTATGCTGCTCTTAACTCCATTTTTATTTTTGAATCTTCTTTTCTTGTCACTTCACTCATGCTCTTTAGCTTTTAACGCAAAGATACATTGATCTTTCAAATGCATAACTAGCCAAATAACATTCTTTTCATCCATTCATTTACTCTAGTTGGTAAGTCAACCGAGTACTACATTTAAGATAGAATCTTCGGCGTTTTAACTCAACAATGTTGTAAGTTTCCCTCTCTTTCCCCTGATTCCATTTTTACAGACCTAATATTGTCACACATTGGTCACGAAATAGTAATATTTAAATGTGCTTAAATTCAGTCTGTGGTAGTTGATAGCGCGGTCTCTGGCCTCGGGGGCGGTGGTGAATAAATTGCACTGGTCCTCCCTATCTGGGATCTGAAGAAATTGATGGGGAAAAAGTGGGAGATGGCAATTAAAATACCGTGTATATGACTGATAAAGGCAAAATTGGAGGGTGTAGGTCAGTGAGGGGCAAACAGGCTGCTAGCTGAACCCCAGAGCTGGGCAGATGTGCCAGCTCGCCTCAGTCTCAGCAGCGCGGATGAGGCAGGCCTCCCTGAGTTGCAGTGATGCTCCGCCCCTGTGGGAGACTCACTCTTAGGGAAGAAGAGCAGAGCTAACCAAGCCCACCACTGGATTATTCTCCCCAGTTCGCCAGTTGCCCAGTTGCACAGGTGAGTGGAGAGAGGCTGGGAGCATTTAAGGAAAATTCCTCCTGATGAAAACCAGAGAATTGGGGAGAAGGCATTCCCACCCGCCCACCCCATCTCATTTCACAACGACTACAATATGAAATGATTTTTACTTTAGGAAAATTAAAAAACCAAACTGGTTACCATCAAGTGGATTCCGACTCATAGACACATATAGGACAGAACAGAACTACCCCATGGAGTTTCCTAGGCTGTAATCTTTACAGAAACAGACTGCCGCATCTTTCTCCCATGGAGGGGCTGGGGGATTCCAACTGCCAACATGTTGGTTAGCAGCCAAGTGCTTTAATCACTGTGCCACCAGGGCTCCTTTGAGGAAAATTAACGTCTTTTAAATACCTCTTGTATTATAATGGTGCCCTGGTGGCACAGTGGTTAAGAGCTCGGCTGCTAAACAAAAACTTGGCAGTTCGAATCCACCAACCGCTCTTTGGAAACCCTATGGGGCAGTTCTACTCTATCCTATACGGTCACTATGAGTTGGAATTGACTCCACAGCAACGGGTGTTGTTGCTGTTGTTTTGTATTATAATAAGATACAAATATAATTAGTATTCTAATCCACCACCCTTCTGTCAGTTCATCATACGGTGGTGGCTTGCATGCTGCTATGATGCTGGAAGCTATGTCACTGGTATTTCAAATACCAGCAGGGTCACCCATGGTGGGCAGGTTTCAGTGGAGCTTCCAGACTCAGACTAGGAAGAAAGGCCTAGCAGTCTACTTTTGAAAATTAGCCAATGAAAATCTCATGGAATACAACAGAACATTGTCCCACTCACTTGCTTTAAACATGTCCTCAGGAGAAACGAATCATTAGAGAGGAGAACATCATGGCTGGTGAGGCAGAAGGCCAGTGAAGGTGAAGGAGACGTTGGGTGAGATGGACCAGAGACGTTGGGTGAGACAGACCAGAGACGTTGGGTGAGACGGACCGGAGACGTTGGGTGAGATGGACCGGCACTGGTGGGGATGACTCAGGACCAGGTGGTGTTGTTTTATTCTGCTGTACAGGGTTGCCACGGGTAGGAGTCCACTTGATGGCAGCTAACAAAACCAAAACTACTATAATACGAATTAAGAGTTTTCAATATTGGTTTTCTCCTGATGGATCATTGTATTAGTATATTTGATCCTTATAAAACATCTTATTTGGGGGGAGGGACAATATTTTAAAATACTGTAGGAATAAATCTTTGTGACTTCTCTCAGAAGTTATGACTAGTTGGTGGCAAGTATTACTACCCACTAAAAATGATTATCTCTGCCTGGAGTACTCATAGGAGCCCTGGTGGTACAATGGTTAAAGCGCTTGGCTGCTAATCGAAAAGTCGGTGGTTCCAACTCACCAGCCTGTTTGTGGGAGAAAGATACTGCAGTCTGCTTCCATAAAGATGACAGCCTTGGAAACCCTGTGGGGCAGTTTTCCTTGGTCCTAGAGGGTCACTATGAGTAGGAATCGACTTGATGGCAACGGGTTTCGGTAGTACTCGTAATACTCATCTTTCTGCATACCCTGTGAAAATAGAAAAAAAGCAAAACAAGAACAAAAAACAACACTGAAAAGCCTGAAACCATTTTTGATACTGTAAGAAAAAAGAAAAATATATAATGTTTTAAAAGTAGTAGGAAAATGACACTGGTTCAGTATTAGACATAAGTACCTGCTGCTTTAAATGCAGACTGGGTCACTTGGCAAAAACACGTATTAGGTATAATGGACATTTTCCATTTTGATGGTTTAATGTGAAGTATTTGCTGTGTTAAATGTGATTTAACACACCATATTTTTTCTCCTTATGAATGAGTTATTGATTTAAAATAAATATGCTATTTTAATTCATCAAAGAATAATATATAGAAATTACATGGCACTTTGTTTCCAAAGGAATTTGCAAACTTTAAATGAACCATGCAGACAGAACCACTGGGAGCAGGTCACGGACTACCTACACTGTATTTCCATGAGAGTTTCTGGGGGAGAAGTCCGTACAAATCACTATGTTTAGAAATTGTACATAACTAGACAAAGACAATTCCTTGAGGGATGAGGGGGGTCTTGAGTCTATTCAACACACGACAGTCCATGGAAAATGAAATCGGGAGGCCTACTTTAACAGCACATTGGGATAGCTATAGTAAATACATGTATAAAAAATGGGAGAATTAGCATTCTAAAAGCAATACGCTCTCCACTCATAGATGACTTGCAATGGAGAACGGGAAACCAGAGAGGTGGCTTGTCCCCTAAGATGCTTTCTCCTGCGTGTAAGATGGATATGCTCTAGTAAAATACCATAGCAATATCAATTTAAATTTCCTCAGAAGGAGTCTGTGGAAAGAAAGTGTCATTTAGGAATGAAGGAAGGAAACAAATAGCAAAAAAGAGGGAGTTACTGTGATCTAAAACTATTTATTTTAAACCTTGTTTGTGGCTTTTGTACTCAAAACTGTGGTTGTAGTTTTTAAGCTAGTTGGGTATTTCTTGAGAAATCTCACGGCATTCGTTGTGGAACAAATGATAAAGAATTGATGAGCTCTACAACCAAGAGTTGTTGTTAGTTGCCATCAAATCAGCTTTGACTCATGTCGATCCCAAGTGCAACAGAACGAAACGTTGTCCGGTCCTGCACCGTCTTCATGATCATTGCTGTATGTCATGATGCCCTGATGACATGTCAAGGTCAGTGAGTTGAAGTCTTGAACAATACTCTGCGATCCACAGGGTTTTCACTGGATAATTTTTGGAAGTAGATCACCAGGTCTTTCCTCCTAGTTTGTTTTAGTCTGGAAGCTTGCCCACCATGGGAAACAGCCAAGAGTAGATAAGGAAAATACCTCTTCACTGGCCTTGTTTAGAGCCTCTCTCGTTATCCTCTAATTCTCTTCTGTGTCGCAAACCTTCCCGCATCCCTCCCTTGCTGGTTTGTACTTAGGAACCTTCTTGTATCGGGCCATTTTATAATTCTGAGAATTTCTTAGTTTTCTGTCTACAGTTGCTCAAGTTTCAGACTTCAAAGGAGATGTTTCATAAACTATTTTTAGAGCTATTCCCATTTTTATTGCCAGGTTTTAAGCAAGTCCAACTTCTCTAATACATGCTGTACAAATTTAACGCCTGCAGCAACCAGCCCTTTGCTTGAAAATGAATTCTCCCTCGTCACTATCCTGTTCTCTCTTTGCTCTGCTTTGTGTCCCCATGTTCTGTGTCCAATCTTTGTTACAGTGCTGGCTCTCTGACTGCAAGGGAAGAGCTAGTTTGAATAGTCTACCAGGTATGTATTTGTTACAAATAACAGTGAGTTACACAGGTAAGAGTTTATTGGCCTCACCTCAAGAGAAGTCCAGGGACAACCCAGCAGCTTAATCAATATACGAAGGATACAGAGTTTTCCCACCTTTTTACTCCATCATTCTTAGTGTTGACTTTTCTCCTCATGTTTGTAAGATGGCTAAAAGACCGCTGCTGTGATCCAAGGTGCCATCACATCTTCTTTCCAACCAGTGAGTAAAAGGAGGTGGTTATGATGATACCAGCAAACCCACACTTTTCTCTCATTGACCAGGCCATCACATGGCCACCCAAGTTTTAACAGGGGCTGGGAAATGGAGATTTTGGCTTTTATTGCTTCTATAGGAGAGGTAGATATGGAAGATGTATGCCAGTTGGCTGTGGAGTTAATTTTGAATTATGGTGACCCCATGTGTGTCAGAGTAGAACTGTGTTCCGTAGGGTTTTCAATGGCTCATTTTTCTTTCTTCCAAGGTGCCTCTGGGTGGACTTGAACTGCTCACATTTCAGTTAGCAGCCAAGTGCATTAACTATTTTTACTACCTATAGACTCCAGATATGGAAGCAGAGGATTGGAAATGAAGCTTGTATCAGCAAACTACAGTGCTGGCCACAAATGTGAACTGAAGAAGCTCCCTTTCACCATCTCTCCTAATATTCAGAAGTGTTTGATTCCCTGATTGTTCCTATATTCTGCTATTAGAACCCCTTCCTTGATTTCATGTAACTTACCCCATCTGTTCAAAACTTTAATACCCAAACTGTGTAGGCTGCACTGGGACAAGGATAATAATCACAATGATATTAATATGTTCATTAAATCCCTCAGTAAATGATTAATTATTTAGTATCTATATACTATTGCCAAGAACTACAGAATCGACTAATGTGTGTTTCCTGTCACTGAGGATATAACTTTTCTGTACAGTGCTTTACCAATTATAAATACTTTTGGGTACAAACAAAAAATTCAACTAACAATGAGTTAAACCACTTCAACTATTTATAAGTTACTTAAAAAATTTCAAAAGGAGGTAAGCTGAGGCTTGGCTCAACAGCTCCACAGTGTTAGGGTGCTGAGATGGAGTCCCTGTGATTCCCCTCATGGTTACATAAAGGCTGTCACAGGTCCAGACATCTCATTTTTTGAGAGTGTGTCCAAAGGCAGCCAAGATGGTGAGAGAGCTGCACCTGCTCTCATGCTTCTCTCTTTTGTCAGGCAGTACAATCCTCCCAGAGGCCTCCTTGTAGGTGGCCCCTTATGACTCACTGGCTAGAACAGGGTCATGTGGTACCACTAGCTTCAAGAGAGGCTAGAAAAGTATCTCACGAGTAAGGGAGACAGAGTTGGGAGTTAACAGAGGGTCTATATGCGTCAGAATTGACTCGACGGCAATGGGTTTGGTTCTGGAATCGACCAAGAGTGTGGCCATAAGTGTTTTACAGCTTTCCACATACTTTTACATTCATGATCTCATCTGATTGCTCAGTGGGACTAGCATCCTAACATACTAGAAATCCAAACCTGGAATAGGAGGTATCGGGGCAACTGCTACCTGGGAATTTCTGGTTGTGAACTAATTTAAAGATCCTTTGAAGGTGCAAATTTAATGCATGAGTTTTAAAGATATTATACTATATTTTGCCTGTAAAGTATGCATGCAAGAACACAAGCAATAATTCAGACAATTTTATAGTTTGGGAAGATGATTTACACGGTGGAATGAAAAGAGAAATCAGGATACATGGATTCCAGGCTCAATTTTGGGTAAGAGTCTGGAAGAATGGTGGTCCTTGGTTTCCTCATCTGTAAAATTACGCACTTGAACTAGATTAGATGCCCCTAAACTTCTCAAATGTGCATAATCATATAATCACCATGTTAGAAGTCATCAACAAAAGGAATGTTAGAGCTAGGAGAGTACTGAAATCATCTATTCCAGCTTCTTTTTACAAAGGAAATAAGTTGGCTCAGAAAAGTCACCCCATTTGTCCACATTCGCTTCCCTAAGTTGGAGGTTTGCATCTCAGTACATAACAACCGACACTTTCACAAATAATTGATATCACCTCCTGAGAAAATTTTTGAAATTTAGCCCGTTCCTTTACTTTCTTTTTCATCTTAGGCAGAATCTCTCCTATAGCATTGCTCTATTTAAATAGAACGCAGGGAATGAGATTGTTTAAAGTCTACTTTTTTAGCTGTATGGTCTGGAGCAAATTATTTAACCACTCTGTAAATTCATACTTACACCTTCTTCATAACTTTTTTTTAAAGGACTAGCTAAACTAAGAATGTCCTTAGGTGGCACAAGTGATTGTGATCAGCTGCTAACCTAAAAGCTGGGGGTTTGAACCCACCCAGTGGCTCCAGGGAAGAAAGGCCTGGGGATCTGCTTTCATAAAGATTACAGCAAAGAAGACCCTACAGAGCAGTTATACTCTGTAACACAAGGGGTTGCCATGAATCAGAATCCACTGAATAGTAAGCGGTGCGGTTAGATAATCTATTAAAAAATCTTAGTATAGAGACTCACATGCAGGAAAGGTTCAATCCATGATAACCGTAGTTACCATTAACATCTCCACAGTCATTCATCTCGGTGTTTAAAATGCCTCCAAACTTGAGAAAGCATCCCAGACCAGTTTCCCCATCAGGATGTTTGGAGGGTGAGTCAGAATCTCACTATCATTATTTGCCTTTATACAGTCCTATTGTCTACCGTCACATTACATAGATATAAAGGCTCTGTGTAATGACTAAGTATGGTAAATAACTGGGAGTCAGACCAATCATTAGTATGCTATCACAGTGCTCAGTAATTGGTGATTCAAGAAGAATGAAAACAGCTTGAATCTGGGATTCATGGATGGGCTGCAGGGGATTAGGGAACTGTCTGATTTCACTGAAACAGGTTTTCTCAACCATGACACTTGATATTTTGGGCCAGGTGATTCTTTCTTCTGGGGTAGTCAGTCCTGAGCATTGTAGGATGTTTAGCAGCATCCCTGGCCTCTACCCACTAGATGCCAGTAGCACCCACCTCCCGAGTCATGATAATAAAAAATACCTCCAGACATTGGCAAACGTCGGGGTGGGGGGAGGGGGTGGTGCAAAGCCCCCTTCCCCTTGAGAATCACTTCCATAAAGCTTAGTACTAAGTGCATTTTTTCTGGAGGGCTCGTGAGTTTCACCATTTTCTTGAAAAGGTCTATGACCTCAAAAGGGTTGGAACCAACTACTTAAAGCTTTCAAAATGATAATGAAAGATCTCACATCTCAAGCTAATTAAAATTGCGCAGTTTGAAAATTTACTATGAAACCTACACCTGCCCCTTTATTACTTCCAGTTCCTCTGAAAGGGCGCTTCACAAATCTCTGTCTGGAGACCAGAAGCCTTCTCTTCCCAATGGCTCACTTCTTCAAACACTGCCTTCAGGGGAGACTGCAGCAGCCATCTGCTGAGTGTGGCTCAACACCTCCAGAGAGGTTAGAGCTAATGGCAAGCCAAAAAGAGCTCAAGTCCAGAGGGGAAATCAGGAGCAGCTGTTTCTCAGAAAAGAAATCCAGGGGTGGTATTGACTCAAAGATTGACTGGAAGGAAACATGGAAAGATGAAGAGGAAGCGGAAGGGGCGGGGATAACAGCCATGCCTTGAAAGGGGTCCCTAAGAAGGGTATCTCTGGGAGAGGCTCCTGGAAGTCTTCCCGTGACTTCTCCCTGGCTTGTCCCTGAAGACGGCCGCCCTGACCCTGACCCGACCGAGTCCAGGAGCCCTGAGCTCTCCGCTCACTCTCCCACCACCAGCCTCTCATTCCCACGGCCACATTGGCCTTGTCACTTCCCAACAGCCTCCTCAAAGCTCAGAAGGTCACTTTACCACTCTAAAGCGTTCCTTCCCACGTCTACATCTCCTAAAGGCAGTAAGAAATCTGGAACTTAAAACCCAAATACCAGACTTAGAAAAACTAACAGGGGACGTGGTGTCTTCCATTGCCCCTCGGGGACACCCCCGAAGACAGGCAACTTTCTCCCCGACTTCTAGGTCTGGGTCCGCCTCCCCCAGGCGCCTTTGAGGAGTCGCCCTGAGAGGGAGCGCCGGGTCCGCGGGGCAGCGCGAGGGCGGCCCGGGGGCGGTGCTGGGCGCCAG
>NW_004444141.1:2433825-2452785 GCF_000243295.1 Trichechus manatus latirostris
AAAGACGCCAAGTTGTGTGCGGCCCGGGACCCGGGAGAGGAGGCGGCGCCGGCCGCCCGCCCGCCCGCCATGTAAGTGCGCGCTCGCCGGCCCTCCGCTCTGGACGCCGGGGCGCCGCTGCCCCGGCCCCGGACTCCCGAGCTGGGCTGATCTTCGGGCCGTCCCTGCCCGCCGCGTCTGCTGTCGGCGTCTGCCTCCGGGGGGTGCTGCTTGCCCATCCTTGTCCCCTCCCTTCCGGCGGGGCCAGCTGGAAACGCACCCCCCCCGCGGATGGAGGGCACTTCGTGCGTCTTCACGGGGCGGGGCGGGGGGCGGCCGGCGCACGGAGCTGGGTGAGGACCGGTCTCGGCCAGGGCGCCTCCGCCCGGCTTGAGATGAGGACCCTCCTGCCCCGGCTCGTCTTCCCCAGCCTCATGGCCCAGACAGCCCAACTCAGCCGCTGACCTCAGCTGACGAGATTTGAAAAGGGGAAAAAAAAGTAGCCAGAGTGACATCCAGGACTGGAAGGCGGCGGAGAGGAAAAGGGTAGGGGGGAGGGTCGGGAACGCGGCGGGGAGGGAAGGAGTGGGGTTTACGTTGGAGCCTCGCAGCTGGACTCGGGCGTTCTGGGGAGGGAGCTGTGGGGTGGGTGGGCTCTGCGCTTCCGTAGTCATTTCTTTATGGAAAGTCTGGGAAGAGGGTTAGGAACTCTTTCTGAAAGGGAGCAGGTGGAAATGAATGCACCGGGAACCCTTTGAATGACTGGTACCGGAAAGTATGGTTTACTTTGCTGGTTAGACACTGACGGTCCGTCATTCAGCCGGAGAGATGGCTCCGACAGAATCACTGAACCAGTGAATCCGAATTGCAGATTTCAAAATAAGTCACGCACAGGCTTTATTTACACTAGTGGAAGATAGTTGTTAAGACTGAAGGAATTCTCAAATGCTGCTTAACGAGTGCTGGGAGTGCCTGATAATAGTTCTCTCCAATGGATGTGCCTACGTAATAATGTTGAATTTATGGTACTCTGCACTTGTGAAAAATTATCCTAATTATTTTCTTTGGGCTCATGCAGAAAGCTAATGGCACCGTTAAAGGGACACAGAAAAGTTCCTACGAACTATGAGCCAGAACTTGCAAGCCAAATAAACCATGTAATGGTTCATTTTATTTTAATATCCTGGTTATGTTTATTGCTAGTAAGAATGCTACGTTACTTTTAATGTGAGAATATGGAATGAATTCACTGGCTTGGCAGATAGAAGTCATGCATTTCTTTAAGTAAATGGCTGTCAGAGTTAATTTGGGAGCATTTATAGGAGATAAACGTGGAAAAGCTTGAGCTAGTTTGACAAAACTTCAGTTCTAGACAAGCTTTAATGTAGAGAGAATTAGTTATTCTCACTTTTGAAGTGTTGAGACAAGTTTGCGTGTTTATTAATTAGAAGTTGTAGACCAACTGAGTAGGCATTCCACTTCTCTAAAGCATTTAATTTTTAACATTTTCTGTTGTTGTTTTTACCAGGGACCATCCCACTTACTCAGAGGAAGGGAAGTTGATGTGCAGTAGGACTGAAGACTCTTTCTGTTATTAGCCCCGCCTGCAGTGCAGAACTGTGGATTACCTGTGGATCCCGGGCAGTGTCACACCGGCACCCCTCCTGCAGTCCCTCAACACTTACTCTGGGACCTGATTGCCCCATCTGGTGAAAGATGGCGTCCAGCCTGACTTGTACTGGAGTGATCTGGGCTTTGCTCTCATTTCTTTGTGCTGCCACCTCCTGCGTGGGGTTCTTTATGCCTTACTGGCTCTGGGGATCACAGCTGGGCAAGCCTGTGTCCTTCGGTACTTTCCGGAGGTGCTCCTATCCTGTACATGATGAGAGTCGGCAGATGATGGTGATGGTGGAGGAATGTGGGCGCTATGCCTCCTTCCAGGGCATCCCCAGCACAGAGTGGAGGATCTGTACCATAGTTACTGGCCTGGGCTGTGGTCTCCTGCTTCTGGTGGCGCTGACCACTCTCATGGGATGCTGTGTGTCTGAGCTCATCTCCAGGACAGTGGGAAGAGTGGCTGGAGGAATTCAGTTCCTGGGGGGTAAGTGACTTGCTAAACTTGAGTTGTTTACTGGAATCCCAGAGCAATATGGAAAATTATGTTTAAATTGTCCACTGAGATTATTGTAATTGACCCTTGGAATGCACTGGAGAAGTAGCTATGGAATGCCTATGGTGGCTAGAGTCAAAAGATGTTTACTGGAATTGCTTTCCAACTTCAAGAACGCTTAATTTCTGTCCATCCTTAGACATAAGCATCATTGGCCTGCTAAGTACACCACCTATGTGAGGCAGTAACATCTAGATTGTTTGTAGTGTAATGGATGAGACAGATTGGATTTTATAGCTTCTTGTTCTTTACGTCCAACAATAGGCAGCTTTACTGGAATCTTCAGGTGCTTAGAGACAAAGGCTTCTTAGAAAGGCGGAAAAGATGTTTAATTCAACATTGTTGTCCTAAGCTGTTGATTCTCTTTGATGGAGGTAAAATTGACCCTTGCCCAATTTTAACTGTGTTTCTAAATGATTACTGTTTACAATTAGACAGCAGTTTCCTATTAACAGCTGTGGATTTTACTGTGATACAAAGATAGCTATAGGCTTAACTGCCTTGTTAAGACTTAACTTCCCTGGCAGCCCTTACTGTGAAGAAAAGAATATTTCCCACATGATGTCTGCTTGTCCCAAATGGACTGGATAGTTTCACTAACACTAGAAAGGGTTTGATTTGTACTTGGGTTTCTTCCAGCAAGTATTGCTTCAGTATCTCTGATCGTATATATATGTATTTTAAATATATAACTTTATTTATTTTGTTGAGGATATACACAGCAAAACGTATGGTTTTAATTATACTTTATGTATTTTCACTGTGCTTTTCACCTTCATTCTTTAGGCTAACTGGCTGAACTTGTCTGATTCATAATCTGCCCTGGTGAAATATGACAACCTCCACAGATAGGGCAGAGTGGAGGGAAGTATGAGGCCTGGGAAACTTATAAAAAGTATCTGTAACTTTGTTACAAAGTGAAAGTCTCTTACTCTTCCATTTCGTGGGATTTTTTTTTTTAGGCTTTTGTGAGAAATCCAGAAGAAGAAAAAAATTGAAAATAGATGGTTCTGAGATAGTCTCTGCAGATTGGAGAACCCCGTGTGATTATTTCAGTTTACTTAATACAAAACTTTCAAATAATGCTTTAAGTGAGAACATTCTTGTGCTAAAAATGCAAGTGGCAAAACGTTTTGAAACAAGAAATAGAGTTGTTTGCAGTCCTTTATTTCCTTAGCGGATGTAACTTTCTTTTCATCTGTTTATTTCCCTGTGGTTTTGCATCTTACTCTGGCCTAGAGGGCAATTTGGGGAACTTAGCTGTCTGCTCCTTGCTGATTCACTGTTGAACCTTGAGTAGTGGTCTTGATGTGATATGCTTACTCTATAGAAATATGGTAAGACTATTAGGAAACATAAAGAAGTTGTCTTTGAAAGTTGGAATGTAAATCCTGAGTTTGAAAACTTGTTGATACCACAGATTTTAAGAATAGAACTCATGCCAAGAGTGTTTGTAAACTTTTTCTTGAAGAATTAACTTGCTGCTTGCGTTTCACTTGGTTGAGGAGTGACGCTTAGGCACTTTACTTTCTCCCCTTGTGGTAAATATTACCTTCCATTTTTTCTTCATATTAGGGCAGGGACTGCTATTATTTCTGGCAGAACAGGAAAATGCTTACAAAGTGAAGTCAGTTTTTATTGATTACCTTTAAACATATAATGAAGTCAACAGGAAGTGAACCTGAGACCCGTGAGATTTATGCTTCCCTCTCTAAGCTATGTATAGATTTTTTGAGTTATATAGAGGTAAATGTTCTGCTTTACAGAAAACCCGAGGGGAAAGACTGTTGGTGAAGTTTTATGTTTTTTTAAAAAGGACCGCCTTTTTTCTTTGTACATGCTTTTCCTGAACTCTAGCTTTAAGAGTTACTGACGTTAAGCTAAGGACTTAGTTCATTACTAGCAGTTGGCATTCTCTCATTTCTCATATATAGTTCTCATATCTGACAAAAATCATTATGAATCTAAAAACTAAGAAGGTTCTTTTGATTCTAACCTCTTGAGGGCGCAATTAAACACATCCTATTAAAGATAAGAGTAAGTTTAGAATTAAAAACTTGCAGTTTGGAAAAGGTAGTATTTATAAAAATATGCCATTAATTGCTATCATTTAACAGACCAGTTGATGGAAAATGTTTTAAAAAGAATTCCTCCGATGTATTTCATAATTGTGTGTTTTTTCATAAAAACTTATGTAGGAAGTAATTTTATTTTATGAAAATTTTTTATAGAAGAGCTGGGTTTCTTAAAGACTCTGCAAAATGCCAAACCACTGAGTTCTAGAATGACATAGATTTCAGTGCTTCAGAAATGCAGTCAGCACACAGGGTACTCTGCTGTAAGGCTGACTGTCTTCCTAAAAATGATTTGCCTGGAATGGTTATGTTGAGTTAAAGTTAGGGTTGCTCCAAAAGCAACAGGAAGCAGGAGGATGGCAAAATGCAGAGGCACCCTGCTTAACCCTTTCTGCTGTGGTGAGAGTTTGCCCACACGGTGTGACATCAGGCAGTAAAACGCCTGCAGGAGTTTTAAACAAGTTACAGGACAAAGTGTCAGCCTTCATTTTGAATTGTCTTGCTATGGTTGGTTAGAGGTTAGAATGTCACCTGTCAACTGATAGAGCAACATAAAATAGGACTGTTGTACATGGATGTTTTGCTACCTATGGAAGGAACACCTCAAGGAATCGAAGACTTCTGCCACTTTTCTTGTGGTAACTTGTAAATAAATTTTAACTGCCACCATCTCCATCTGATATAGTAAGTCATATTCTTGTCATAATTTTTAAAACTCAGTGTGGGTTGAGCTTTACCCCCAATTAAATTTTTAAAAGGCACATAGAAAACCTGTGGAAGATATAAACTATAATTAAAATGTTAACATGCCTATACTGTGGAAATGACGCAGTGAGAAAATAGAAGTTTTAAGGTCTTTTTTGGTTTGTTGACTATAAATTTTGGGTTTTCAAATACTATTGTAGCCATTAAGTACTCTAACAGAATATAAAAAATGAGCATCAAACTTTTTGATGTATGCATTAGTAAAATATCTTCTTTACATGCTCTGCACATGAAAGAGGTCCTTGGGTGGCACAAATGGTTTGCGATTGGCTACTAACCAAAAGGTTGGCTGTTTGAACCCGCCCAGTGGCACCAGGGAAGAAAGACCTGGCGATCTGCTCCTGTAAAGATGAAAGCCGGGAAAACGCTATGGAGCTCCGTTCTGCTCTGTAACATGCGAGGTCATCATGCGTTGGAATTGACTCAATGGCAGTGGGTTTTGTTTGTTTTGTAAATGAAAGAACGCCATAAAGACGTATTAAATTCTGTCAAATGGTACTTGCAAACTCAGGGACTGAATCTGTAGATTTTATCTTAGGAAACTGCCGGTGCTGTAATGAGGAGGTAAGGAAGAAGGCCCCACGCTCTTTTCTACTGATGTGTATTGTTTAGATTATTTCAGACTGAGTTTGAACGTGGGTCACATATATGTGTAAAATGGTCGTAGAATGCTGTTCAGTAGCAGCCAGCTACCTTTCCAGTTTCGATACTCTTCTCGTATGAGCAGCCAGGGGAGATCAGCTCCTCGACTGTTTGAAAGTGAAGTGTTGCTCAAGACAGGAGGGATGACCAGTGTTTCTTCCAGCATCCCTTTCTGTGTGCCTGAAGCCTTTGCAGGGTTCCCTCACTGTGGGGTCCCACCTGCCTGTCTTTTGTCCTTCAGGATGAGTGCATGGGCCTCTCCTTCCATTGTCCCACTTTAAACTTGTCTTTCGATAGGAGCCCTGGTGGCGCAGTGATTAAAGCACTCGGCTAACTGAAAGTTTGAACCCACCAGCTGCTCTGCAGGAGAAAGATGTGGCAGTCTGCTTCCGTAAAGATTACAGCCTTGGAAACCCTGTGGGGCAGTTCTGCGCCGTCCTACAGGGCCACTATGAGTCATCGACTCCGCAGCAGTGGGTTTGGTTTGAGTGTCTGACGGTATGCCCCATTATGCTTTCCTTCACATCCAGGTTCTCTGTCAAGCGACAGCAGAGTAATGAGAGAAATAATAATTGTTGGCATATTAATGGACGCAGAGTTTTTTTTAGTGACAATGTCTTCATTGAAAGAAGTTCCCTAATTTTAGGAAATCCAGGTTCCAGGAGGGCCAGTTGGAACAGGTAGGGTTCTTTTTGCTCCTCTTTAAAGTACACCTTGTAGATTACTAAGTACCCTAGTGCGTGTGGCTGGCTCTCACCCTGTGATACCAGGTGCTGTGTTCTTCTGTGCTAAGCCTTGTCCTGAGTGTAAGCCAGCAGCTCCCAAGCTTTACGATGCATCGCAGTCACTGCAGGGCTTTTTAAAACACACATGGCTGTGGCCTACTCCAGACTTCCTGATTCAGTAGGGTTAGGGTGGGGGCACTGGTCGTTCAGTGGTACAATTCTCATTTTCCATGTGTGACACCAGGTTCGATTCCTAGCCAATATATCTCATGTGTGGTGACCATCTGTCTGTCAGTGGTGGACTATGTGTTGCTGTGATATTAAACAAGTTTCAGTGCAACTTCCAACTAAAATGGACTAGGAAGAAAGGTCTGGTTTTGAAAACCAGCCAATGAAAACCCTATAAATTACAAGGGTCTGTCCACAACTGGGAAACCCTGGTGGTGCAGTGGTTAAGAGCTGTGGCTGCTAACCAAAAAGTTGGCAGTTCGAATCCACCAGGCACTCATTGGAAACCCTATGGGGCAGTTCTCCTCTGTCCTGTAGGGTTGCTATGAGTTAGTATGGACTTGATGGCAGCGGGTTTTGGTTTTGGTCCACAACTGATCATGGGAATGGCACAGGACTGGGCAGCATTCCTTCTGTTGAGCCTGGGGTGCCTATGAGTGGGGGCTGACTAGCAGGCAGTGACCAACACAAGGTTTGGGGTGATTTGTTGTTGTTAGGTGCCATCGAGTCAGTTCTGACTCATAGTGACCCTGTGTACAACAGAACGAAACACTGCCCAGTCCTGCATCATCCTCATAATCATTGCTGTGTTTTAGCCCATTGTTGCAGCCACTGTGTTAATCCATTTTGTTGAGAGTCTTCCTCTTTTTTGCTGAGCCTCTGTTTACCAAGCATGATGTCCTTCTCCAAGGACTGGTCCCTCCTGATAAAATGTCCAAAGTGTGTGAGACAAAGTCTCGTCATCCTTGCTTCCAAGGAGCATTCTGGCTATACTTCTTCAAAGACAGATTTTTTCGTTCTTCTGGTAGTCCATGGTATATTTGATATTCTTCGCAAACACCATAATTAAAAGGTGTCAGTTCTTCTTCAGTCTTCCTTATTCATTGTCCAGCTTTCACATTCATATGAGGCAACTGAAAATACCATGGCTTGGGTCAGGCATACCTTCGTCTTCAAAGTGACATGTTTGCTTTTTAACATTTTAAAGAGGCCTTTTGCAGCAGATTTGCCCAATGCAATACGTCCTTTGATTTCTTGACTGCTCCTTCCATGGGCATTGATTGTGGATCCAAGTAAAATGAAGGCCTTGAAAACTTGAATATTTTCTTTGTTTATCATGATGTTGCTTTTTGGTCCAGTTGTGAGGATTTTTGTTCTCTTTACGTTGAGGTGCAATCCATACTGAAGGCTGTAGTCTTTGATCTTCATCAGTAAATGCTTCAAGTCCTCTTCACTTTCAGCGAGCAAGATTGTGTCATCTGCACATCACAGATTGTTAATGAGTCTTCCTGCAATCCTGATGCCATGTTCTTCATATAGTCCAGCTTCTTGGATTATTTTGCTCAGCATGTAGATTGAATAAGTGTGGTGAAAGGATACAACCCTGACGCACACCTTTCTTGATTTTAAACCGTGCAGTATTCCCTTATTCTGTTGGAATGACTGCCTCTTGATCTATGTACAGGTTCCGCATAAGCACAATTAACTGTTCTCGGATTCTCATTCTTTGCAGCGTTATCCATAATTTGTTATGATCCACACAGTCCAATGCCTCAGCATAGTCAATGAAACACAAGTAAACATCTTCCTGGTATTCTCTGCTTTCAGCCATGATCCATCTGACATCAACAGTGATATCCCTCGTTCCATGTCCTCTTCCAAATCTGGCTTGAATTTCTCGCAGGTCCCTGTCAGTGTACTGCTGCAACTGCTTTTGAATGATTTTCAACATAATTTTACTTGTGATATTAATGATATTGTTTGATAATTTCTGCATGCTGTTGGATCACCTTTTTTTAGAATGGGCACAACTATGGATCTCTTCCAATTAGTTGGCCAGGCAACTCTCCTCCCAATTTCTTGTCATAGATGAGGGAGCACCTCCAGCGCTGCATCCATTTGTTGAAACATCTCAATTAGTATTCCGTCAATTCCAGGAGCCTTGTTTTTTGCCAGTGTCTTCAGTGCATCTTGGACTTCTTCCTTCAGTACCATTAGTTCTTGGTCATATGCTACCTCCTGAAATTGTTGAAAGTCACCCAGTTCTTTTTGGTACAGTTATTCTGTGTATTCCCTTCATCTTCTTTTGATGCTTCCTGTGTTGTTCAATATTTTGCCCATAGAATCCTTAAATATTGCAATTGAAACTTGACTTTTTAATTCAGTTCTTTCAGCTTGAAAAATGATAAACATGTTTTACCTTTTTAGTTTTCTAATTCCAGGTCTTTACACATTTCATTATAATACTTTACTTTCTCTTCTTGAGCTGCCCTTTGAAATTTTCTGTTAAGCTCTTTTATTTCATCATTTCTTCCTTTTGCTTTAGCTACTCTACATTCCAGAGCAGGTTTCAGAGTCTCTTCTGATATGTATTTTGTTTTTTTCTTTCTTTCCAGTCTTTTTAATGACCTTTTGCTTTGTTCATGTATAATATCCTTGATGTCATTCCACAACTCATCTGGTCTTCAGTATTAGTGTTCAACACATCAGATCTATTCTTGAGATGGTCTCCAAATTCAAGTGGGATATACTCAAGGTCATATTTTGGCTCTCATGGACTTGCTGTAATTTTTCTCAGCTTTAACCTGAATTTGTATATTAGCAATTGATGGTCTGTTCCACAGTCGGCCCCTGGCTTTGTTCTGGCTGATGATACTGAGCTGCTCCATCATCTCTTTCCACAGATGTAGTCGATTTAATTCCTGCATATTCCATCTGGTGAGGTCCACGTGTATAGTCACTGTTTATGTTGTTGAAAAAAGATATTTCCAATGAATAGATCATTGGTCTTGCAAAATTCTATTATGCAATCTCTGGCTTTGTTTTTATCACCAAGGCCATATTTTCCAACCACTGTTCCTTCTTTTTTTCCCAACTTTTGCATTCCAATCACCAGTAATTAGCAGTGCATCTTGATTGCATGTTTGATCAATTTTAGACTGCAGAAGTTGGTAAAAATCTTCAATTTCCTCATCTTTGGCATTAGTGATTGGTGCGTAAATTTGAGTAATAGTCATATTAGCTGGTCTTTCTTGTAGGCATATGGATATTATCCTGTCACTGACAGCGTTGTACTTTAGGATAGATCTTGAAATGTTCTTTTTGACATTACTGTGATGCCATTCCTCTTCAATTTGTCATTCCTCACATAGTAGACCATATGATTGCCTGATTCAGAATGGCCAGTAGCAGTCTGTTTCAGCTCACCGTTGCCTAGGATTTCGATCTTTACGCATTGCATTTCATCTTTGACGACTTAAAATTTTCGTAGGTTCATACTTTGTACGTTCCATGTTCCCATTATCAAAGGATGATTGCAGCTGTTTCTTCTCGTTTTGAGTTGTGCCGTATCAGCAAATGAAGGTCCGGAAGGCTTGACTCCATCCACGTCATTAAGGTTGACTCCACTTTAAGAAGGCAGCTCTTCCCCAGTCGTCTCTTGAGTGCCTTCCAACCTGAGGTGCTCATCTTCTGGCACTATATCATACAGTGTTCTACTCCTATTCATAACGTTTTTGCTGACCAATTTTTTCATAAGTAGACTGCCAGGTCCTTTTTCCTATTCTGTCTTAGTCTGGATGCTTCACTGAAACCTGTCCACCAAGGGTGACCCTTCTGGTATTTGAAATATGAGTGGCAAAGCTTCCAGTATTACAGAAACACTCAAGCTACCACAGTATGACAAACCAACAGACATGTGGAAGTTTGGTGTGGGGCCTGATAAATTGCATTTCTGACAAATTCCCAGTGATGCACGTGTTGCTTGGTTCTGAAAGTACAGACTCTGGTTGTAGATTGCAAACCATCCTATGGTGAAATGAGCTCCTTTATGTAGACTTTTGTCTTGGTTCTTTGGAAAAACAGTTTGAGACATTTTTCCCCTAAGCCCTGAGGAGTTACCTTTGCCCTAGTTTTCTACCCAAGAGGGCTATTTCTTGTGTCTAGGCTGATGACATTTCCTGGGTAAGCTGCAAACACCTTGGTTTTGATAATTTTTGTCTGGCCCTGGGCTGCAGCTGCCCTGTGGTTTGTGTACACCTTTCAGGGATTTGTCAATAGACTATGAAAATGCAAATGAAATGCAAATCAAGTATCTGTGGCCTACTGAGAGGGGATTGGTCAGTTTGTGTCCCCCTCACCCCCGACTAGGAGAGGCCATGCCTTGAAATTGACAGGGAGATGTATATATAAGCAGCCAGCCCCAAAGAGGTTTTTCAGACAGAAAGAAGCAGGAAGAAAAGCAATGACAGAAGCAGGAGGAAGAAAGCAGAAAGAAGAGAAGAGGCAGAAGAGAGGAAGCAAGGAACCTGAAAGAGCTGTAACACAGGTCAAGGGGTGTAACACTGAAGATAGCGAGAGGCCTGAAAGTGTCTCTGTGGTGATAGACAGCAGGCCAAGAGGAACCTGTCCTAAGGGGGCTGAGAGGGGTCTGTCCTCAGGGGGCTGAGAGGGGCCTGTCCTCAGTGGGCTGAGACGGGTCTGTCCTCGGGGGGCTGAGAGGAGCCTGTCCTCGGGGGGCTGAGAGGAGCCTGTCCTCGGGGGGCTGAGAGGAACCTGTCCTCGGGTGGCTGAGACGGGTCTGTCCTCGGGGGGCTGAGACGGGTCTGTCCTCGGGTGGCTGAGACGGGTCTGTCCTCGGGGGGCTGAGATGGGTCTGTCCTCGGGGGGCTGGGAGGAGCCTGTCCTCAGTGGGCTGAGTGGGGTCTGTCCTTAGGGGGCTGAGAGGAGCCTGTCCTCAGGCGGCTGAGAGGGGTCTGTCCTTAGGGGGCTGAGAGGAGGCCTGCACGATTGAGAGAAGTTGACATAGCTGTTGTGCAGTGAAGAAGGGAGTCTTTGCGTATGTGCTTCCTGATCCTCAGCTGTACCCTGTTCTTTAATAAACCACTTAACTGTAAGTATGGTCTGTCATAAATTCTGTGTGGCCATTGCAATGGATTATCAATCCCAGAGGTAGAGAGTGCCGTGGGGGGGGGGGGGTGGCAGGTGTCTGAGTTGGTAAAAAGGTTGGAGAGTGGAGGTCTGACTTCTACCTCACAGGGATCAGCCTTAGTCTGATCTTGATTGGCATTATCCCCCCTGAAGTTAGACAGGCTGTAATGGTACTGCTTCTACTACCATTTACACGCCCGGTCATCTCCCAGTGCTGTGTTTTGCATCCTTTATCCTGCAGCAATGGGATGTTGCTGGTTCATGTTCAGTTAGGGCGTGATCAGATCCCTGCTTTATTTTCTGCCAGATGTATCCAGTTTTTCCCCATTTTGAGTTACTGGTTTTTACTTCCTAAGATTGTATCACCAAAATAAAAGCTAATAATGATAATTTTAAAATAGTGGATTCCATGGAGTTATGTGGAGTTGCACTTGGTCTGTCATATTAGCAGATATGCATAACCTTTTTCCTAGAATTATTTAGATTGATTTTTTTTAACATGGTCCAATTCTCAGTTTACTTTTTGCAGAGTAGTCTTTCTAATAGAGTCCTTTGATGTGTTACTTCTCTCTGTTACCACCTTCTAACATAGCCATAGCTGAGGCCAGGGTTCGGTATGGGTTAGTTACCCTCACTTTGTTCTAATGCATAAATTGCAAATTGGTTAGCTGTGTTGTAAAAATCTGCTGTTAGTCACATAGGAAGCCAACTGAGGAATGTGAACTCATAGCCACTGCAAAAAAAAAACAAAAGAAACTCAAAACACATATTCAAGATCTTTATGTCATTCTACATGGTATTATAAGATGCATAAAATTTACACTTCACACAAAGTCATCGTTGTTAAACTCTCAGGCCATGAACTCCCCGACTACCTCCAGCTTCGCAAAGCTGTCTCATTGTATATATTGGTTATAATCAGAAAGAATGAAAGCATCGAGTTCAAACATTTTATGATTGGATGTCATTAAAACTGATCAGTTGTTTTCTTAAGGTATCACTTCTGAGGATCAGTAATTCCTGGCTGTACTAATAGGTGTTAGTAGACGAAAGCAAACCAGTTTTGGGGACAAGTAGATTTGAGAAATACTTGGCTATTGAAAGTTAATATATTGCATCACAGCAGAACTTCATGGAGCCTTTTGTCTGCCGATGTCTACTGCCAGTCTCCTCGGGGGTATACTTTTAAGTGTTCCCCAAAGTTTTTGGCCTCAGCACTCTAAAGGGATCAGTGATGTGTGGAACATATTCAGTTCTCATTTCACCCCAGTGAAGCAGGTAATCAGTTCAGAGGAGAACACTGGCTTTTAGAGATGATGCCCAAAGTTATTCTGTTAGTCATTGGTTGAGCTATGAATGATATCATCATAATATTAAAGTGTTAATTAAAAGTCCACCTTGTATGTAGAGTTCAGAATTTCTGACTGTTATGAATAATACATCTATTAACATAGGTGAATATATTTGTTGTCTCTACTTCTCAGTTATAAGTAGTATGATAGAACACTTCAGTATTACGATACAGCAACTTTTTGCCAATTCTCAAAGATACCTTATAGGCTAATGTTAATAATGTAATATGTAGTGGAGAGGCCATCAGGGAAAATGCCAAGCAGATATACTGTCTTTTAAAAATTCTTTAATAAAAGCATTAGAATCTTTCTTTATTGTAGGCTGGCCAAGTTTTCTAGTGTAAGGACCCCATTGTTAAAAGCCTTTGTAATAGTACTTTGTTAAGACTAAAGACAATATTTATTCTAGAGGATGCACTTCCACGATAACAAAACCTAGGTATATGTGTCTTTCTTTAAAACGAAAGATAATGCCCTACTTTGTTTTGTTAATCTGGATTAATAAAATATTCGATAGAATGAAAAGAACTTTGTAAGTTCTAGCCAGATCATAGTAAAGGAGTTGAAGGATGTCTCAGGGTTATCTGAGTGTACATTTTTAGAGAATGATGGAGCTGGATCAGCTGTCCCCAGTTCTGGGGCTTTAATGTTGCTCACTGGTTATTGGAGGATCTAGTTATCCTTCTTTTCTTTGTATGGTGTGTGCCCGGCCAGCTAGGTGATTTGCTCTTAGAATTCAAGAAGCTCAAATTGCAACAAAAGCTCTAGATCTGACCTGCTTGTAATTTAGGTAAATTGTCTACCCTCTATGTGTCTCAGATTTTCAGTAATCAGGGAACAACAGATAGCTTGAGTTACTAAAACGTGTAAAAATATTGTTGGATTAAAAAAAGGAAGTACCACTTTATAGTCCTGTTTTTCTTGTATGTCTTACCTCTTCAAATAGAGCAGGAACTATGATTTATGTTTTTTTTCTAGCCCTGCAGTGACTAGAATAGTAAATGATGCCTTGGATAGTCGATTAATACTTGATGTATTATTTATTTTTAATCATTTATTAACAACACTTGTATCTACAAGGTGTGACCTTGTTCTTCTGTATCTCACAGGGGTATTTCAAAGATAAAATAAAGTAATGCTATTGATGGAAAACCTTGAGAACAGTGTTTTCTTAACGGATGCCCCTGTATAATGTTAGTCTCTTAAAAAAAAAAGAGTTCTGTGGTCACATATGTTGAAATGATGCTGCATAATCCTACATCTACCTCTTCAAACACATTTTTAAAGCTCTAAATAATTCTGCAATAAAGAAACCAGCTTAACTTTGATTTACACTGTGTTTCAGAAACTTATTTGGGAATGGCTGAGTTCCACTTCCCTGCAGCATGTATTCAACATCTTTTTGAATTTGTGGTCAGCAGAATGAACTTTGGGAAATGCTGAGTTAAAATATGTCATAAATCCAGGGAACTGGTAGTTATGAGCATTTAACAGTTTTAATGGATCATGATCATTTTACCACCAACTGTTGATGAGGATGCTACAGGACCAGGCAGCGTTTCTTCTGTTGTGAATGGTGTGGCCATGAGTCGGGGGACTCAATGGCAGCTAACAACAATAATATTTTGAGTGTCTACTATACGTCAAATACCATGCTAGGTGTTAGGATACAAATTGGGATCCGGCCACTACTGCAAAGCTAACAGTCTTATGGAGGAAACCAACATCCGAGGTATAATTACAATCCAAAGAACTTCATAATATATAACAGACACTTCATGTTTTGCTGCAGATGGTGATCAGCTGGTAAGGCGCACTCAGAACCCAAGTGAGGTGCTCACCATCTTCACACAGTGTGTGCCAGTCACCTTCCATTCTGCCCTTCCCCTGCTAGCTGTACATTGCAAGGAACTACATTTTCCAGAAGCCTTGACACCTAGTTTCTGGATAGATTCAGCCAATGGGTGGCAAGTTTGCAGGACTGGAGGCAGGGAAAAACCGGGGTATTTCTCCCTGTCTTGCTCTTCCTTGGGTGGTATGCTCAGCAGCAGCTGTGTCTCCTGCAGGGCTCCTGCTGTTTTTGATCCTGGAAAGTCCTGCCCTTCATGGTCCTTGCTCCCATCAGGAAGCCCCTGTCACAGTCCTATGCTAGTCAGACAGCCCAGTCCTTCAAGACATGGATAATGTCATCTTCTCCTGATACCACCCCAATCTAATGGATGGCAACAGTTTTCTGCTGTTACCCATTCCTGGGTTGCCTCTTTAACACCGATTTGGCTTTTTCGCTCTCCCATTACCTGTGTACCTGTGTAACCAATTTTGTGTGTTAAATTCTCTGTGCTGAAATGCCTAGGATAGTTTCTGCTTCCCTAGCTGAACCCTGGCTGGAGTTTTGATGAATAGACACAAATCACATAAGTTAACTGGTGAGTGTCTAGGGTTCAAAATGCTGCAGGAGCAGAGGGAGGGAGTGACATTCTGTCTGCAGGGGTCTGTGAAGGCTTCACAGCAGAGGTGCTAGTTGAGCTAGTAGAGCTGGGTCTGAAACATGAGCAGAAAACTGCCTGGGCCTTCGGACAAGGGGGCGGTCAAGTCCTCAAAGGAAATGAACTCTGAACATATTTAGTGTGAACTCAGATAACGTCAACAGATGCGCTGTAATTAAGCAGGGTGATGTGACAAGGGATAAAAGTGGGGAGGACAGATGGAGTCAGGGTGCGAAGTTTCCATTTATATTCCATGCTAAGGATTCTATGTTTAACTGAAGCTTTTGAGTGGAGGTGGGTAAAATTGACTTAGGAACTCTAGAATCTAACAGTCATGAGGGGTAAGGATTGACATGGGGAACAGACACACCAGGAAAAGCAATTGGAAGGCTGTTATAGCTGTCTTAATGGCCACAGATGGTGATAACCTTGATGAAGCTGTAGGTATAGAGAGAAGAGGATTTTTGAAGACATTTCTCAGGTAAAGTCAAATAGGCCTTGCTGTCCCAAGAAAGATTTTAGATGATAGACGAATGAATGATGTCTTAGTAATTTTGTACCTCTTTCTATAAGAAACCAGACATTTCCTTTCTTTTTAGACCCTCAGAAAGTTTAAAACAAAACAAAACAAAACTCCCAAAAAACAACCAAGAAAAATACTACCAAAATTATAGAAGCTGTTTTTGCTTATGGAGGGTTATTTCAAAAAGGAGTTAATAATGTTACCACAGTATGTAGATGTAGCTTATTACACAGCTTTACAGCGTGACACTCTGATTTTAGAGTTGTTTCTGTGTTCATCAGTGTGAAGGTTGATAGCTTCTACGAGGGGCATTTAGATGTCAGTTAAAGCAGACGTCAGTGCCATTGAGGTTTACTGAGTTCATACAAGTAGACACTTTCCTTTTCTCTCCTTAAAAATGCAAATAATAATAAATGTAAATATAAAAACAATAAGTAGATATAAGATTGATTTTATAATTCTTATTTTCATGAACAGTTTTGATGTTTTCAAATGTACCTTTACTTTATTTGTAAAGAAATAAATTAATCTTATTTGTCAAAATGCTTATAATTGAAAATTGCTGAGTTACCTATAGTAAGTAAGAACCTTTAGTTCTGAGACCTGATAGATTGCTGTCATAGCGTGTGTGCATCCTGTTGCAGTCGTAGATTAAGGTAAAGCAAATAAAGCAGCTAGCTCCCCCTTGATCATTATCTGTGAGTTACTGTTACGTTCCGTGAGCCATTGAAGACCATGAAATATGAATGTACTTCTGTCATTCCAGTGTAACTCATAGTTCCCATATATGTGTCGGATCAAGTTTTTGAAAGAGAGGTATGCCTTCAAGCTCTAAAATACTGTGATTCTGTGATTAACCTAATCCTCAGGTGATAGAGCGCTCCTTGGTGAGGGTGGCCATGTAGGAAGCTCAGCTTTCTTAGGTATTCCTGTGCATCTTGACCTCCAAGCTCCAGAGGTTTTATTAAGACACATGCCCCCTCGAGCTGCCTTATGATGAGATTACCCAGACTGGCCCTTCATCAGTCTGCTCATCATGCCTGTCATGTGGGTGGTAGATCACCACAGAAGATGTTAGGTGGGAATGGGCACACATGGGAACCGCTGGCCTCCTCATAGGACCATGGATTAACACGTGTGGCTGGAAAAGGGGAAGAAAAATGCGACGGTCAGAGTCGAAAGAGGTTCTTCTCACTCCTGGCAACAGTTTGCTCCTCGTAAAGGTTCAACCTCCCTGTATTAGTTCTCCTGCCCTGCCAGGTGCACAGGCTCGTCTTGGATAGAACTATAAGATTTTCCTTTTTTTTTTTTTTTTTCATGTCAAGAAGGGGCTGCAATGAAGTCATTATTTCTGGCAGTTTAGTGTGTGGTAAGACATTGTTTTGTTGTTTGTTTGTTTTTCTCATTTTGAGGCGCATTACCTAATCTAAATACAAAATTATAATCCTTAGGTATTAAAGCAATTCCTGTATAGTCTCTATAGTCACTTCAAATAAAGTTATGTAATTAATCCTAGTAATAGTTCTCTGAGGAAGAGCATACCTTTTAGCCCTAAGGGAAGTTCCTCTGGTACTTATAGGTCTTAAAAGTGTAGACATACTAGATGTGACAAGATGAAGAAAAATCTACTGTATATTAGGGATTTTTTTTCATTCATTTATTCAACAAATACTCTTTATGTGCCTGCTATGTGTCCAGCTCTCTTCTAGGCACTGAAGACAGAGTAATGTTCAGAAAGGTATGGTTCTGGGCTACCTAGAATTTAAGTCTAGTAAGAGAGATCAACGTTACTCAAATGTTCCCCAAAACGAATGTAAAATTACAAACTGTAATAAATATTGGGAAGAAAAGGTGCATCACAAAAGATGCAATCATGACTTACTGAGGGGTCCAAGAAGACTTTCCTGAGGAAGTCAGGTGTGAGGTGAGACCAGAAGCATGAAGTGGGAGGGGTGGCGAAAGCATTTCAGGCAGGAGGAACAGAGGGCACGCCCTCAGATGTGAGCAAGCGGGTTGCCTCTGAGGCACTCTAGAGTATAAAGTGGAGTCTCCGCATGGTGCAAATGGTTAAGTGTTCTCTGCTTACTGAAAAGTTGGAGGTTTGAGTCCTCCCAGAGGCACCTCGGAAGACATACCTGAAGATCTACTTCCAAAAAATCCGCTACGAAAACCCTATGGAACATAGTTCTACCCTGACACACATGAGGTTGCCATGAGTTGGAACGGACTTGATGGCAACTGGTTTTTAAGAAGACTCAGAGAGATATTCTTTGGTTGATGTCCACAAGATCTTTTTTTTTTAATTGTAATTTAGGTGAAGGTTTACAGAACACATAGTCTCTCATTAAACAGTCAGTACACATATTGTTTTATGACATTGGTTGACAACCCCACGACATGTCAACACTCTCCCTTCTCGACCTTGGAGGGCCTTTTTTTTTTTGGTGAAAATATACATAGCTAAAGATACACCATTTCAAAAATTTCTACATGTGCAATTCAGTGACATCGGTTACGTTCTTCCAGTTGTGCTGCTATTCTCACTATCCTTTTCCAAGTTATTCTGTCACCATTGTCTTCAATTCATGGTCTGCTAGGCTTCCCATCAAATCTTTTGAGTTGGTATTGTCAATTTGATCTCAGATAGATAATTTTTTTTTTTTTTTTTTTTTCTTTAGATGAAGGTTTACAGAACAAAATAGTTTCTCATTAAAAAGTATACATATTGCCCTATAACAGTGGTTAACAACCCCACGACATGTCAACACTGTCCTTTCTCAACCTTGGGTTCCCTATCACCAGCTTTCCTGTCCCCTCCTGCCTTCTAGTCCTTCTCCCTGGACTGGTGTGTCTCATTAGTCCTGTTTTGTTTTATGGGGCTGTCCCATCCCAGGCTGAATGGTGAACCTCGGGAGTGACTTCACCACTGAGCTAAAAGGGTGTCCAGGCACCATACTCTCGGGGTTTCTCTAGTCTCTGTCAGGCCAGTAAATCTGGTCTTTTTGTGTGTGTTAGAATTTTGTTCTACATCCTTCTCCAGCTCTGTCCAGGACCCTGTGTTGTGATCCCGGTCAGAGGAGTCAGTG